>NW_027070543.1:0-74162 GCF_002906115.3 Quercus suber | reverse complement strand
ATTCACTTGCCACAAAATTATAAAAAAAAAAAAAAAAAAACACTAGATGGACGCAAAATTGGACTCCAATTGAAATCCAATTAATTGGATTTGGACTCTTTGATTTTTACACTCAATAATTCACTTGTTATAAAAATTAAAAATTAGATGGAACACATGGCGCAAAATTGAGAATTAAATTGAAATTTAATTAGGTTTTCTCTAAACTTTGGCTTTTAATATATATATATATATATATATGTAGATTACTATCTACTCAACTCACCTAGACTCGTGTTGACAAATAAGAGATTTAGAATTTAATTTCTACTTGCACCAAAAATTAATTGGTCTCTTAACCTAATTAATAAGAGTAATCATAGAACAAAAACTATAGGCATGAAATACTATCATATTTATAAATTAAAAAAAAAATGCGATCTTAATATCTCCCTTAAATTTTAAATTCTAATAAATAACAAATTCGCACGCATGAAAAGCATGATTATATATTAAACAAGCTTGATTTAAAAAAAAAAATACATGTTTCATTATAAAAAAAAAAAGGTAGTACATATATTAAATTTAAATTAATACATAAAGAAAATGAGTTTGCAATTTTTTTAAAATTTTTTATTAAATTTAACACTATAATATAAAATGATTATGGTATTAAATTATTGCAATTAATATTTAGAAATGTTACTTTTTATTAACAAAAGATGATCTTACAATATTATAGAGGAGCATTTTTTTTTTTTTTTATTTTGGAGAGAGTTTCAATATTAAAAAAAAAAAAAAAATTCCTTATCTAAAGTCCTTATAATGTTTACACCTAAAAAAGAAGTCCTTATAATGAAAACACATCCAAATGAGTATTAGCTTATTACAAATTTATAGCCATCCAATTCTAAGTATGTTCTTTCGTACTAAATATGCCGTAAGGTTTGACCGAGAAAAGCAACAATCTACTCCACCCGTGGTGCCGTGGTGCTACTGGCGAATGATGAGAATGAGTCATCTCTCCACAACTGCCACAAGTCATTTATTTAAAGAGAAAACTAAAGATAAGGACACCTATCTTAAAAAGGTATGTTGTTTAAAGAGGTTATCAGTTATCACACTGAAACCTTAGGAGGGGGTAATACTAGAGACAATCATGATAATGATTGGGTTAACAGAAAGCCAATACCACTCCAAAATAAAATAGGGGTAAGGAGCTATTTTCCTTCATTTTCATTTCTTAAGTATGAATTTACAAACATAAAGATGTGTTGTGTCATATTAGCGAACATAGAGAGAGATGAGAGAGAGGGGGGGGGGGGGGGGGGGGGGGGGGGTGGGGCAGCAAAAGCTAGGAAGCACAGACAGACATGAGTACCTATAACATGACACAGACAATTTTTGAAAAATTATAACATGACATAGCAAGGTACAATACTGGTAAGACACCAGTATGACACCCCAAATGAAGTGTCCTTGCTTCCTAAGGAAAAAGACAACTATCAACTATGTTGCACAAAATTCATGAGACACTGATCTGAATCCTAAGTCACTCAAGAGTAAATCAGAACTACAACAGATCTGCTAGCCTTTGAACTCCTTTTAGACTGGATATACAGCAAAAAGCAAAACCAAGAAACCAAGGAACAAAACAAATTAACAAATGGAAAAACCATCATCTATAGTTCATAGGTGTCAACTGCGCTATCCATAGATTCCTCTCTTCGATGTTCAGAGATTGGAGACCTGGTTTCTAGTTGGTCAACATCAATGGAGACTTCATCTGCTGTGGCAGATAAGGAATTTTTGTGATGTTTCCTATTGTGTCTCAACTTAACGATCCTCGAAAGCACTTGCACAACATCCCTCATGGAAGGTCGTTTTCTTGGGGCTCGATTGATGCATTTGTATGCAAGAGTTGCCACTTCGTTGAGTTCTTGCACATCAAATTTCCCTTCCAGGTGGGAATCCACAATTTCCTCCCATCCAACTTTTCCCTCAATATTCATTGCTGCCTATTCATCAAACAAGAAAATGCATTAAAATAGCAAGCATATATGACTGCGACCAGGTCAGCACTTCTGCAACACAAGCCAACAATAAGCCTTTTTCTTTGAGTAACTAAAATTTTCCCTTGGGATTGGATAAAACAATTGTGACCTTTGGCCTTAACTGCAAAGCTTGTCTTCAGCCATTCTTTAACATTCGGTGCATTTTCACTTATTCTAGTATTTTATTATATGATAAAAACAATGGAGGAATCATAAATATCATTCAAAACTTCAAGGTAATGACCCTTGCACTTCCAGTATCACACTTTTTTTCTAAGTAAAATAACTATATTAAACATAGGAGGAAGCTCAAATACGGATTGTATTAAAACTACTCAGAAAGAATTACAATCTACTTCCAGTACTACATTCCTATATTGCTTTATTTGCATTAGTACCCACACACACACACACACGTAGAGAGAGAGAGAGAAAGAGCTTACGAGCTCAACATATTCCATGAGACCCTGTTGAGGATTTCTGCCAGCAATAAGTTCAAAGAGCAACACTCCAAAACTGTAAACATCACTTTTCTTAGTGAAAGCCTTTGTGGATATATACTCGGGATCAAGATACCCAAAAGTACCCCGTATATTAACTGCGTGTTTGTCCACCATCTCTTCTCTTGAAAGCCCAAAATCAGCAACCTGCTTGATCCAGCACAAAAAGCTACAACAATGTAAGAGGTGGGCTAACCAATTATTAGTAATAGACTTTTATCTTCGGAAAAGTTTTATTTCAAACGATCCAAAACTCAGGAATGTCTATCAAGGGCTTAAATATAAAGGTCCTCTTCAAATAGCAAAATAATTACACTCTTTTGAGGTAAAGATAATCAACAATCATGAAAAGAGACATACCCTGGCTCTCATGGACTGATCCAACAGAATATTGGAAGATTTAATATCACGGTGTATTACAGGAGGAACTGCCTGAAGTGATAATATAGGTAATAACAAATAAGCACCTTAAATAAATCATATACATGTACAGGTGTTCACACAAAAGACAGATATCCATCATTTAATAGACATAAGATGTATAATTACCCCATCATGAAGATACTCCAAACCCCTTGCAATATCTAAAGATATATGAACTCTTAAATCCCAGTTCAATGCTTCATGTTTTTCACCTGCGTTAAGAAGAAAATTATGATGTTTATTACTTAATATATGAATAAAAAAATAAAATGCACAGAGTTATTCTAGCACAAGGTTAGTTCAATGCACCAATACACTATGAAAGAATGACTCAAGTCGCTGGAAGGAATAAAAAAAAAAAAAGGTCAACGAAGACCAAAAAATTCAGTCATGCCAGAGACATACAAATCATGCATTTGTAGAAACTCAATATAGTTGAGTTATATCATTAAGATGATAGGCAGCTTACTGTACAAATGAGAAGCCAAGCTGCCTTTATTCATATAGACGTATAAAAGCATATGCTGGCCTTTTTCTGCACAATATCCAACCAAATTCACAAGATTCCGGTGATGCAACCTTCCAATAACATAACCTGAGAATCATTAGAAGGGGGGTTAAAACTGATGAAACTGTTTTAAGAACAGAAAAATATTACATAAAGAAATCAGTTACATGTCAATGAATGGCAACCAAGACACATTCAAACTGGTGGTTGTTTACACAAAGGCAAAAGGAGTAGTTTTTTCTTGAAGGATGGTTTAAAGCTCTCATACATGTTTATAAGCAGCTAATTTCTAGGAGGATTTTGTTTATTAGTTTTCCCACCAAATTTATTTTGTAGACAAATATATGCTATTGGGTACATGAAATATAAAAAAATATCATCCATTAATCATCACTACCTCTGTCTGGAACTCTTTCTCCCCTTGTTTAGAATCAGTTGCAAGCACTTAACAGCAACTGTCTCACCACTTGACATCTGAGCTCTGTAAACAGGACCAAATGCACCTTGTCCTATTAAAGTTGTGAAATTACGGGTTGCTTTCTGCAGATCCCTGCATGAAAACCATTAAGCCAAAATTAATTAAAAAGGGGTAAAAGGAAAGCTCAAAGAAACCTAGGTGTATAATCGTTGGAATGATGTAAAATGAAAACCTAGCCACCAAAACACAAAAGGAGCACATCTCAAAATGACAAATCTAATAATCGTTGGAATGGTGTAACATGGGTTATACTCATGAAAAATTCCAACCAATTCTCTCGATTGTTGACAGATTATCATAATTTTTTTTTTTTTAAAGATTCTAATACTGGAAAGACATGATAGGTCTCCACTGAGCATAGTCAACATTTTCACAAATTGTATAAAATTGCACCTTTTCAAGGGCACCAAAAAATATTGAGTTCAAAAACCAAAGAGTCTAAATTTAATTAAATTCAAAATTATATATATATATATATATATATACACACATATAATATAATATATAATATATGAGAAACCATTACATATTTTAGAAATGTATTATTTAAAAAAATGTGTAAGCTAATACCATGTATAATTTGGACATCTTCTTAAGAAAATGTATAATTTGAATTATGAAATTGTGATTGTTTTTAATTGTACCCGTGCATATGTATGGGGTTGTAAATACAAAATTTCTCAATTGCAGAAAATCAAACAAATTGAAAAAGGTGTCACAAATTTATTTTTGTATTAATCAAGTAGTGAGTACACTCTCTATTTTGATTCTTTCACAAAAGAACACTCTTCTGATTCTATCTTCTTTGTGGTCTTGACTCAAACAAGAAATCCTCTTGGCATTGGTTGGAAGATGGATTGAACGGTCTTCATAACAAATCTCTGGCTTTGAGCTTGTTACAGATTTGTTGTTCAGCAAGTTCTTCAAGTCCTTCAATTGTTCTTCAAGTTCTTTGAAGATTTTTTGATTTTAGGTTGAAATTCTTCAGTGCTTTAGATGCAGAATTTCTCCAGAACTTTAACTTTTTGAAAATTCGGTCTTGAAAATGATAGGGATGTCCTCTATTTATAGTGGTTTTAGAGGATAAACTCCACTTTGAATTAATATACTTGAAAAGATGTAGTAGACTCTGATTGGCCCAAATTTTTCTTAAAGATAATTATCTCTATTTATCTATTTTGATAAAGGTCATATTTTTATAAAGATAATAATCAATAAAGATAAATAATTATCTCTATTTATTTTATTTATTTTAATAAAGATAATTATCCATCAATTTTCAATAGAAAATTTATCTTTATTTTACTTATTTATTTTAATAAAGATAATTATCCATAAATTTTGAATATAAAATTTATCTTTATCTTGTGGGCCAAATGACACGTGGCAAATTTTAATATACCAATGTGATGTCAATTTGGATGACACATGTCATAATTTGATTTAATTAATTTAATGACATATTAATTTGGAATTTGTCACTAAACTTTTGATGTGGTATTTTGTAATTGGCTTGACAAATTTTTGCCTCTTACAGGGGTTGCACACTAGTTTTGAATAAAGGAAATTAATATCAATTATACAATTATTTAAGTTATACGTTATTGAATATTTGAATGTTAAGTGAGACCCAGGATTTTATTAAAAAATAACTATAAAACCCAAACTATATTATTAGTTAGGCAAGGTTTGAAACAAATTTCATTTCTAACAAATCGAGTCCAGAGGACTCAATTTTGCTCTAAGAAAATCAAGTGTGAGACACTTGATTTTCCAGTGCAAATTCACTGGGCAAAATCGAGTGCAAAGAACTCGAATTGTTAGAAATCAAATATGTTTGAAACATTGCCTAACTAATAATATAGATTGGGTTTTATAGTTATTTTTTAATAAAAACCCGAGACCCATAAAGAATATTAAAATAATTATGTAAGCACTTTAGTAAATTTGATTGAAATATGACTCAATTTTTATCATCAAATCTTGTTATATCATACTGTGAAATACATATTTTGGATTCTATTGCTGTGTTATCACCACACATATGCAGAATATTTATTCCATTACAACTTTTATAACACTTATTCTTATTTCTAACTTATCATAATTATTGTGTATCAAATGTGCCCTTAGTTACAATTTTTTAGGCATTGTATCTTAGAATTCAATCTCATGGTTAAATTGACCAAAAGTGATACAACTGAATTTAATTATGCTAAAAAGAAGATATATTATTTGTGTTATATTGTTTAATACAACCATATGATTGATATTATTTAGAGAACCTAATTTACTCAAAAATATTAGAGAACCTAAGATAAGAAACTACTCATAATTTTTATCTTTTATCTTTTATCTTTTTCTCTAATTTTGGGGCCAAAATACTAGATGACTGAATTTTTCATAATACAAAAGGATTATAAAAAAATATTAATTAAATTGGTTAATAAAGAAAAATGGAATACTAAAAGTGAGAGGTAAAAATAACATTTCCTTACTCTTGACTATTAACTGTTGATGAGAGAAACATGCATTGCTAATCCAAAGTGAAAAGGGCTAATCTTTTTCTTCATTTTTATTTTAACACAAGTCATAGAAAATAATAGTATTTCTTTTTGCAAAATCTGTGGATTAAATTCAGATCTCTTTGTTAAAAAAAAAAAAAAAACAAAAAACTATAAGGTCATTGCTCTATTTTATTAAGGTGAGTATGTAAATGGTAATTAATATTTATTTTTACTCTTGTGAGAAACAAACAGACACATGAATGGAGAAGGAATGAGGTTCTAATACAAAAAAACACTATAAACTTTACTTAAAAACAAAAATAACTTTTAAGGGTGGGCGAGACAAATTATAGTATTCATAAATATATTCTCTTAAGGAACAAAAATAAATAAATGAAGAAGATAATCATTATATACTATATCTTAATCAAATTTCAAAATATCAATTCTAATAGATTTTTTTTTTTTATATTAAAAAAATTCAAAAATACCAAGCCTAAAATTCAAAATTCAAAATTCCATTCAACCATTTATAAATTTTCTATTTCCAAAATGGTTTTGAAAGGGAGCAAGAGTTGGGTTATCTCAGCAGCCCAATTTGGAGACCCACAAAACCCAATCTATATCCAGATTCGTCGTCGTTTTGTATACAATCTTGTTCCGCTTCTTCCAGCTGCAAGGAAAAGCTATCTGTTATTATCCATACATCCTCATCATCAGCGAAAGTCACAGAGAGACAAAGAAGAAGCATCAAAAAATGGCAGCCATGGCTGCACTTCAGAGCTCCATGACCTCTCTTTCCCTCTCCTCCAATTCCTTCTTGGGCCAACGCCTCTCTCCTCCTACTCTCTACCCAGTCACGGTACCTTATCCTACAAATCCTCCAAACCTTTTTTGTTTTCTCAATTTTATTGTGCTTTGTAGCTTTTAAACTCGTTGTGCATTGCTATATGAAGTTCCACCATGATTTTCTTCTCAAATTATAGTTTTTTGTTGGTCATATTATAATGGGTGTTTCACAACTTGGAGCTTTTTCTCAGTTTTTTTTTTTTTTTGTTCTGTGTTTCTCTTAGCTCATTGTATGTTGTTAATTGAAGTTGCCATTATGTCTTTTCCTCTCATGTTTTGATTCTTTACTGGTAATAGTTTAATGTTTTTTTCACAAGTTGGAGATTTTTGTACTACTCAAGTTTGCGGTACTTTGTGGCTTTTAACTAATTATGTCATGGTAGTTGAAGTCACAGTTTGGAGATACACGCATTGCTAATCTATTATGTTCTTTGTTGGTTGCATTGAGGTGGGTCTAGCACAAATTGGAGCAACTGTTCATTGTTTGGTGTTTGAGTCAAAAAACCCACATGTTGGTCACTTTGTGTGTGTTATATACTTGGATTTATAGATATCTATGGGTTTTGCACAAATTAATGGAGTATTCCCTTTATTTTGTACATGAATTAAAATTTAGATGTTGAAATGATTGCTTTAACTTCCCTCAATAACTGAATCCTAGAAAAAATTCAAACATGTTTATCTGGAATCAAAAAGTGGTTAGTACCCAAAGGCTTCTTCTACAATTGGAAGAAGTTTTTCTTTTGGTTTTCTCTCATTGTATTTGGGCTCCTTGTTGATAGTTTGCAGGTGGGTTTAGTAACTATATTTCATAGTTCATATCTAATAACAAAAAGATAGGCCTTACATGGAGGAAAAAAAACTTGTAGTCTAATCTATAAACCATTTAGGAAATTTTGAAGTAGTTTTAGTCAGTAGGGATTGTGTTTCTTAGTTGGAGCATTGGTCATTTATCTTTGTGTGCTGTCTTTGCTTCCTAAGAATACCGATATGCTTGAGCCTTGGCCGTAGGTGGTACATGCATCGAAGAGGTTTGGGGTTTGAATATGCTTTAGCATCAAATACAAAATAAAAAGAAGAGGGTATGCAAAGGTGCTAGGTCCTCATAGACAAGGTGCCATTATCAGTATATGTAGTAGATTCCAAGTCTATTTTCCCAGGCTTAAAAAAGTGGAAGTCATTACCCTAGTTTAGTATATAAATATAACTTTGTTGATGTGGCTGCACCATTTTTTAATCTGTTTAGTGAATAGAAGATCATGCTAAATTGAATTTGAAAACTCTTAGCCCTTTGCTGTTTTGTTGTGTAGTCACAAATTTGCAGAAACAATTGCCTTCTAAATCATGGTGTCTACATTTTTGTGTCTGTGCTCAGTAGGGACACTCTAACCCTGCCACAAAAGTTTTTCTTCAATATATAACTGTGGCTTGTCCCCTCTAGGTTTGCAACTTAGCTTACTGGAAGTAAAGGTCATCTATTTATTGCTGAGTGATTTTAATCATTTTTCAGATCTCATCCTCATTTGTGTAAATGCCTCCTGGAAATTAAGAGAGTAATGGTCAGAATTTTGGAAGACTTTGATTCAACCTGACAATTTGATAAGCTAAAATTCCATAATAATTTCTTATTTGGCATCTTTTTCTTGAATCTTGCCCGTAAGCTAGGGTATAATAATCCTATAACTAAAATTCATCCATTATAAAAATGACACAGATGCTTTAGTTTTCTTCTTTCTCGTTCAAGGTCAAACAACACCCCCCCCCCCCCCTCCCCAAGAAAAAAATAAAAGAAAAGATGATGGATTCTGGTGATTCTAGATCCTATATTCCTTGCCATGCTATCATAATTTAGAGTACATCTTAATTGACCTCCTATTTGCATAGGATTTTTCTTTCTTTTTTCTCATTCATCTTAGAGTCAGAATTTGACCGCACCCACCAAAATTGGGATTACTTGATAACATCTTTTCTGTTGATTTTACATGCAGACCAAGCCGTCAGAGAAGCCATGTCTCATTGTAGCGAGGGTTAGTATTACAGGTCCTATCCTTATATTTTCATGTTGATAAACTGTTTCCTTGTTTAAAGAAAATATGATGTGTGTTCCACCCCCAAAAAAAAAAGCTAAAAGAGAAAAGAAAAGAAATGAAATTGCTGATCTTTGAAGGGGGTAGAACAAAGAATTGTTTGAACTCTACTATGTCCATTATGTGCGACTCAGTCATTTAGGGGAATTTATTTGATTGCAACCTAAAGGTGAATTGGAAGGAGATGCATAAATTAAATTATTATTCTCGTGAAACCAAGATAAAAGTTTGGTTTAATTTTACATGGTATCGGCATACCATAAATATTGTGTTCCTAATAAATACTCTCTTTGTCTGTGTGTAGTGCCTTATATTTTTTTCACAATCAATCCCTTTATTGGAGAAAGGAGGAGTTTACTGTAGGTTGATGGCCAGTGTAAAATTTGGTCACTTCATTATTGGTAGCGAAGGGCATGACTTTGGATAGAATAAATGACAAAAAAGAATACATGTGACTGACCTTGATAAGTCTATTAAGGATTCATAGTTGACTACAAAATTTTGGGATAATGACTTGGTTGTTGTTGTTGTTGCTTATAAATAATTTGTTTTTGTTTACAGGATTGAGTTGTCATTTTATGTAATTATGGGTCTCTTTTTTAATTGTCTGGCAGCTTAAACGATGGAGCGGAAGGAATGTAAGCCAAACAGCCTTCCAATCCTACACAAAATGCACGTTAAGGTGGGAGATACAGTGAAAGTAATATCGGGGCGTGATAAGGGTAAAATTGGAGAAATTACCAAGATCTATAAGCATAACAGCTCTGTGGTAGTGAATGAGATAAACTTAAAGACAAAACATGTGAAGAGCAGAGGAGAGGATGAACCTGGCCAGATTCTTAAGGTTATTTTTATTCCTTTATTGGGAACATGAAATTGTCAGTTTTATTTTATTTAGTTACTTTCATACTCTATGAGATTCTACCATGTAAATGAAAGAAACAAAGTATTTGAATTTCAAGGGTACTTGATTACTTTGACTTTCTCATCATGTTAGGAAATACATTGATAGCACAAATGAATATCTTTTTGAATTTTTATTGAGGTATATGGTTCTTGTTTGCTAGTTGTCCATCACAAACAGATGTTTTAAATTTGGTGTTGCAGATTGAAGCCCCTATCCACAGCTCAAATGTGATGCTCTACTCAAAAGAACAGAATGTAGCAAGCCGGGTGGGTCATAAAATCCTTGAAGATGGTACACGAGTCCGTTACCTTATAAAGACTGGGGAATAATTGATAGTGCTGAGAACTGGAAGAAACTGAAGGAGGAGAAAAAGAAAACTGAAGTAGCTGTTGCTTCGTAGAGATCGAATTCATGACTTCACAATTTAAGTAATTTCTGAATCTCTAGATGTATTTCTGATCTTCTTTTTCTTCACTTGTCTAAATATTTTGTTACTGCTCGTTGCTGATCCCCAACACTAGAGTAACATAGTTTTCTTCATCCTGTATTGGTCCTATAATCCACTGCAAATTGGAATACGGATCTCTAGCCTAAACATTTATTTTGTAATATCTTGGGAGTTCAATGCAATGATAGATATGTATGTGCATATGCCTTTTTTCCCCCTCTTTTCCATGCATTCAAAGTGAGAATTTTCTTTAAGTCCTCTGCATTTTGAAGTGCATATGGGTCGAGGATTGAGGATTCTCTGTTTGACTAAGGATTTTTTATTCAAATAAATTTCGTTGATTGCATGTTTATTTTTCCATCTATTAAATTGAGGATTTTATGAAGGTGGTGACCAGTGAGGGTGAGAGTGGAAGTTGGTGAAAAAAAGTATAAAATAATAGGATGAAGAACTACAGTGGCTCCAGCAACTGCAAACAAGGCTGTGTAAACAAGTTTAGTTTTGTCAAGTAGTGAATATTTGAGCTCCTTGTCAAGCTCAGCTCAAACTCGAACCAAGCCTACAAACAATGATCAAGTTTGAGCTCATCATAAAGTCTAAAAGGTTGAACTTGGCTTGGGTCAGTTTGATTCATTACTCAAGCTGAGCTCGAGCTCAATATCAAGCCTTTGAACTTGAGATCCAACACAAGTACATTATCAAGTCATATCAAAACTTATTTTGTTTGGATGAGTGGTTTCAACTTCTAATTAATTAAATTTTTAATAAGATATGAGTTTATTTGTCAAGCTTATATCAAGTTATTACCAAACCTATAAGCAAGTCTTGACTCAGTTTGTTTTATATGCCTTAATGTTCACAAGCTAGTTTATAAACATTTTTTTTTACTTGGGCTCATCTCGTTTATCACACAAGTCTAAAACTTAAGTTCAAACTTGGCTTGTTTATAAATAGACAAACATGAACAAGCTTTTTATAAAACCAAGCCCGAGATTTTTATGAATAGCTTGGTTGGTTTGCAACCCTAACTGCAAATATTATTTGCTCACAAGTTAGATTGTTGGAGTTCTAATGTTGAGATTGACTCCCCAAATTTTAGGGTAGAAGAGGGGTTTAGCTTGTTGTTCAAAGAGCATTGCTTTAGAAAAGTTACACTCACTTATGTGGGATGTCATTCACCTCATTTAGGGCCCTTCATGACACAAAAGGAAGAGGGAGGGTGAAAAATTTCAATGCCTATATAAATTTATAATTACTTTAAGTTGAAAATGCCTAAAAAATTAAAAAAGCAAAAAAAAAAAAAAAAAAGGAAGGGGGGGGGGAAGAGGGTGATTTTTTAATTTTTATTTTATCACTCTTTTTGGGTGCTAATTAAAAGATGTATAGTTTCTTAAATTTCTTGTCCATATGTGGGTGACGAGAGGTGGGGAATCTTCAACCTCTTTATTTTAAATCTTTTTCATCTTATCTAGGCCAAATGTAAAATCCACCTTTTATGTTTCTCCAAAATTCATTCCAATTTTCTAATTTTGCTATCATTATTTTAGTTCTCTAACTTTCAAGTTTATTTAATTAAGGTTTTTTTCATTAATTTTTGTTATATGTTGTGATTAATTTTCCAACTTTTTAAATTAAAAAAATTCAATTAATTATTGAAAAATATTTTCCAGATTTTTTTTCCAAAATATTTTAACAAAAGTTAATAGAAATGCCTTAATTGAATAAATCTAAAACTTAGAGAACTGAAATGAACGAAAGCAAAATTAGAAGACTAAAATGAATTTTAAAAAAATTTTGAATGTGAATTTTGCATTTTAACATTTTATCTATTTTATATGGTTAATATTTTATTTTATGGATCGTACAAATTGTCATGTTATTTAAAATTTTAAATAATTTGGTGACCTATACTCTTTTAAATTTGTAAAATGTAATTTGAATTAGGAAATTGATCAATTTCAAATAAAAATAATCATTTTTTTCACGCGAACATGGAAAAAAAGATTTCCCACCTAGCATGTCATGCTTGTACTATTGATGATCAAGAATAGTGAAGGGGATGAGAAGAGTGAAGCTGAAGAGAGGAGTGATGTGGCTGAGACTCCTGTGGTGCTCTCTCAGGAAGTTGCAGACAGAGAATTCAGTGCAGCAAGTGTATAGTACAAGGCGTTTGGTGAGATTGTTGGCAAAATATCAAAGCTTTCTGTTCAATTTGAAAAGTATATGACTGGTAATTTTAACTGTTTAACACATATTTGAAGGTCTTTCTTTTCTTTTCTTTCTTTTCTTTTTTCTTTTCTTTTTTCCTTTTTTAAACTAAGGAATTATCTTTGATTATTTTGTGTGTGTGCTTGGAAGTCTCCTATTTGTTTTGATGAAAAGGAGATTGAAAGAGGTTCGTTGGGTTGTGGGTTTGAGCTGAAGCAGGTTTGGGTATGTGATTTGGAGAATGGGTTTTGAGTTTTTGTTGTTGGGCGTGGGTTTTTAATCTTTTTATTTTTCTTCAGCTAACGACGTCGTTCTTGAGCCAGCAACGGATTACAGTTTGATGTGAAACGGTGCTGTTTGGAATTGGGATGGCTGACATGACAAAAAATTACACTTGGAGTGTGTCTTGGGTGCAAGCATGTCACTTTATGGCCACTTAGAGCATTTGCAGCAGTGTAGCTATATTGCTATATTTTAGCTACACTGCTACTAAAATGATGCTCCAGCAGTGGAGCTAAATCTAAAAATTTTAGCTCCACTGCTATAGTGCACATCTAAAAATGGATGTGCACTGTTCATGGGAGAAAAAAAATTATTATTTTAATCACCCGGTGGATTAAAATAATGCCTCTCATTCACTCTCTCTCTCTCTCTCTCTCTCCGGCCTCTCACTCTCTCAACTCCGATCATCGAAGCCGCCGCTCTGTCACTCCGATCTCTCACTCTTTCAACTCCGATCACCCAAGCCGCCGCTCTCTCACTCCGATCTCTCACTCTCTCAACTTTGATCACCTAAGCCGCCGATCCACCCCTTTTGCCGACCCAGCTTGCCGACGTGATCGATGCTTGCTCGTCGTGGGTTTTTTTTTTTTTTTTTTTTTTTTTTTTTTTCTGTGGACTGGTGGTGGTGGTGGTGGTTGTGGCCGTGGCTAAGGAAAAAGATTGGAGATTTTGGTTTTTTTTTTTTTTTTTTTTTTTTTTTTTTTTTTTTACTGTGGACTGTTGGTGGTGGTTATGGCTATGGAAAAAGATTGGAGATTTAGTTTTATTTATTATTATTATTTTTTTTTAAATTTTTTTACTAATTCCTACTGTGGACCGGTGGTGTGGTGGTTGTGGCTGTGGCTGTGGCTGTGGCCGATGGTAGAGGTATTTGTGGTTGGTTTTTTGGGTATTGGGATATATTATTTTATTGTAGTGGTTATATTATTTTATTGTGATGTTTATATTATTTTATTGTGTTGAAAGCTAAAATAGATCCATTGCTGTAGCATGTATGTAGGTAAAATAAATAAAGTAAGTTTTGGTGATGCTAAATAGCTAAAATTATAAATTCACTACTGTGGATGCTCTTAGGCGAGTCCACTAATAGAGGGGCTGCTTTTTGCTAACGGATGGAAACTTGAAGATGTAAAATTCAATTTTCAAATTTTAAAGTATAAAATTCAAAAAATCTCAAATTTAAAGAATGTATTTTGAAATTTACCCATAGAACTATTCAATGACTAATGGGGCCTCTTAATATAGCTATCATAAATTGAAATTTGGTCCAAAGGAGTGAAGGACCCAAACATTAAAAATGCCACTGTATGTGGTAAAAGCTGAGAAACCCAAGGATTGAGACCTAAAGTAAAACAACTAATTTGTAGAGGTGGGTAAAAAGCTAACTTGCAGATGTTTAAGGAAAAATCAAATGAATTAATAACAAGGACAAATAAATAGGGTAGAAAAGAAGATATTTTGTTCTTATAGAACCTCCTCAGTCAATCTAAGGAGAAATACAATTCTTTGATATCATAACTTACAATGAAACTTATATAATACTTTTACAATACTTTTCCTTCGATTCAATTTTTTCTAGATACCTTGTGCATGAGGGATCAACTTCTATTTATATTGAGGTTCGATTCATCTCTACCATCCACCTTTTGGGTGGATATGTGCGGTAGGGAGGATACTTGTCCTATCCCCTACTTCCCTTTCTTTTGAGGTTGAGAATATGAGCTGAGTGATGACAAGCTACTAGAGCACTATTTGGGGGTGTCATTTAGTTATAAATGCAGCACAATTTTTTGGTGAAATGCATTTAATGCGGATAAGATGAATGCTTCTTCCTAAAATTTCTTTCACCCTTATCTTGGGCTCTGCTGTTACTCTGCCAAAATGGTTATATGTCAATAACTTATAGGTTGCATTGGTTAAAGCATCAACAGTGGGCTTGCCATATGTCAAATGTAAGATACATTTGGCATACAAGCCCAGCAAATGCTCAACAACTGGAAGGCCAAACTTGGAGAAGGCTAATTTTTTTGAGATAGTGCTACAGTACCATCTTATTTGTAAGATGGTACTGTAGTTGAATGGTATAAAAAATAATAATTTTTAATACTTTCTCCCTTTTTTAACCAGGGAATTTCTCTCTCTACTCTCATTATTTCTCTTTCTTTCTCTCTCTTCCTTCTCCCTTTCTCCTTTGCTCTTTACTCTTTTCAAACCAAGACCCTGTGGCTTCCTCAACGGTGGAATCGGATGGCTTCGATGGCTCGACGTGAGGGCTTTGATGGCTTTGACAGTGATTCCGACAAGGCATCGGTGGTGGGTTTCTTTGGAGGTGTGGGTTTTGACAGCGATGGAGATTGTGGGTTTTGACGATGGTGGGTCAGTGGGCTGGGTTTGGATCGGCGTGAGGGCTCCGATGGGTTTGAATTGGAGCTTCGATGGTGATTTCGATGAAGCATCGGTGGTGGGTTTCTTTTGCATATTTGATTCGTCTTTTTTTTTTTTTTTTTTGAAACTCTTGGATTGTGTTCTGTTTTTGATTGGTGTGAAGATGAAAGAAAATAAGAGAAGGTTTTGGGTTTTGTTGTTGTTTGTGAACTGTTTGGTTTCCTAGAAAGTTGAGGAAGAACAGAGAGAAAATGAAACTTATAAATCTTCGTTCTTAATCTTTTTTGTCGTGGTTTTTCAAGAATGAAATAGTTTGTTTCAAAAGAGTGATTACCTATGTTTGTGTGTGTGTGTGTGGCTCTGTGTGTGTGGTGATGGGTTTGGATAGGTGGATTGTTGTATCATGGGTCTCTGTGTGTGTGTGGCTTTGTGTGTTGAAACCAGTGCTAGAGGTTGAGAGAGAAAGAGAGAAAGAGCATCTCCTTTCCATATACTAGCGTGGTGGTGGCTATTGTGGTTGTGGTGTGGTTGCTAGCTAGTGGTGTGATGGGTTTGCTGGGATGTGAGTGACAGTGGTTTTACTACGATGATGGTGATGTTTTAGACCTAGAGAGGCTTGTTGGTTGTTGTTTTTTTTTTTTTTTTCCTTATCTACTCTTGTGCCAGAGGTTGATGGAGAGAGACGAAAAGGAAAAGAGAGAGAGAGAGAGAGAGAGAGAGAGAGAAATAGTAAAAATAAAAAATAAAAAAAAATATTTAAATAAACTGGAAAAAAAATAGAATTTTGGGATGTTGGTCGTATCGAAAAATAGTATGTATTTTTTTAAAAAAAAAAAGGAAAAAGGGGACTCGCGTGTGGTAATCATTGTGGCTCTATTGGTTTTTAGGGCTTTCAGAAATTGTAATTACAGTCCTCATGAGAACTCGAACCTGGGATGTGGTGAAGTCTCAACAGCCACCTATCAATTGTATCACACCTGCTAGTGGTGAAAAATAGTATGTTATAATTGATAAAATAGTTTTTTGAGATGATAAAATAAAATGAGATGAGATTTTCAACTGTAAATGCAATTACAAATGTATTTCCGAGGTCTGTCTGCTCTTTAAACTATTTCCGAGGAATAGGAGATCATTAGACAGATCTTGGAAGTCGCGATGGCAGTCCCTCTGGCTTATCTGGGTTGGATCACGTGATCAGTCTGAGCTTTGCCTGGGTCGACCCCCTTTTATTTGGGCTCATTATGCTTGGTCTTGGCTTTTCCTTCTATTATTAAATGATTGAAACATTTTGGGCCTTTAGGCCTACTCTTTTGGATTTTCCCCGCACAGTCACCAAACATATATCTGTGTTTGCATGTTTGGTATGACACTTTATTGTCGTATGAGACCAAACATTAAAAGTTTGTGAATTGGTATTTAGGAGCTGTCATGATGTTTGGCTTGACCTAAAAAGTTGTTTTATTATTGTTATATTATATTATTTATTTATTTATTTTATGATTGGGTGTTTTATTTTGTTTTGTTTTTTCAACACTAATTGATATTTTAGTTTTTCCTCAAAAAAATAGAAGAATATTGCATATATAATGACATTTCTATATTTTAATTCTCCGCCTCTTCTCTCTACTAATTCTTTTTCAAATAGTATTCGTTTGATATCAGTGTTTAAGTATTGTTATTCAGTTTTCAGTGTTGTGAAAATACGTATTTAAATAATATAAAAATACGTGTCAAAAGTGTAAAGTTGTGATTTACAACTATGTTTTATGTTGGTTTTATTTCATGACAAAATGTGTTGTATTTGCTTTAATTATGTTCCTTGTATTTTGTGGGATTTTATTATATTGGGTTTAGCATCAAGTTGGTGAAGATTCAAGCTTAATTGAAGAATCAGTGCATTTCGCGACTAGCTCGTGAGAAGTTCGTGAGAAGGGTTCCCGCGAAAAAGGCATGTGAGGAGCACATGATTGGAAGCTGAAGAGTCATGCCAGATTGTCGTTTTTGCGAGTGTCTCGCGGGTAAGGCCTTCCCGCGAGATAGTCACGAATCATTCTGCTTGGAGGATTTTAAAGAGTGACTTTCTTACCCTTCATCGATACTATATATACCCTCATTAGCCACAAATGTAAAGGAGACTATTCAGAGAGAAAAACCCTAGATAGGTTTTCTACAACACACACACCCATCTTTTAGAGAGAGAGCTACTCATCCTTAGTGAGAAATCATTGTAGCATCTTCTCCATCCCTCTCCCATTGTCATACCTTGAGAGGAGATTAGTACCCAAACACAACCCACACTTATTCAGAGTGTAGAGAGTGTTTTGTAACGTGGGAAGTTTTGGGGATTTGCTAAAAGAAGCCGGTGAGGCTTGGTGGATGCAATCGGGCGTAGTGCGGGATCCGAAAAGTTAGATAAGACACGGTTCCAAGAAGCCTTGTTGAAGTAGGAGCTTAGAGAGTTTAGGTACATCGGGTAGATTAGGCTTGGAGGGTCTCTTGCTAACTCATGTATCCCAACTGATTATACAGTGGATTGATTACCGCTTGGAGGGTGGCGGAGAGATTTTTCTCCGAGTTCTTCGATTTCCTCTTCGATAACACATCGGCGTGTTATCTTGTGTTTGCATTCTTTCTTCCCTTACTCTTGTGCTTTACTTTTATTATTTGTTGTTCTTGTTTATACACTAGAGTAGTATCGGTTGTTTGCGTTTCATTTACTCTTATTTCTGCACTTAGATAAATTAAAATAAAAGCAATCTAGCTGTAACTTTAATTTAAGGGTCTAAACAGCTCGTGTTTTTAACACATTTTTGAGCTTTAAAAAAGTGTTATTGTTATTTAAATAATAAAAACTGTTGTTCAACTACCTCAAATAATAAAAACAAAAAGAAATTAATGAGGGGAAAAAATCATTAAGGCCTTTTAAAGGATAAATTATACGATATTTTAGTGGACTACGTCATCTGTCTACTATTCCATTAAAAAACTCATATTTGTTTAAAATTATTAAGTCAGTAATTAATTTCTATTTAAAAAAAAATTAACTCAACAATTTTAAATAAATATAAATTTTTTAATGAAATAGTGGACCAAGTCACCTCCCTACAACGTGATTCTTATAACAGAGGTCGGGACTGGGGCCTTTGGGCCACTACCTGTTGGGGTGTCCAGCGACCCGTGACATCCGACCCGCCCGACCAAATCCGCCCGACCCGAAGGTCCACGGGTGAATCCGGTTGCATGCATTGGTCGGATATGGGTGCTGTTTTAAGAGGAACCGAATCTTCGGTTCGGGTTTCGGGTTACACAACAAAAAATCCGAATAACCCGACCCGACCGAATATTTGAGCAAATAAACTAAAAATTTGAAAGTGCCGTTCAGCCTCTCCACTCAGCCTCAACCACTCACATCACATCTTCAGCTTTGGGCAGTGAGGTAGGTGCAGTCAGCTTTGCACAAATACCCAATTATAAATCCAGCCATTTATTCAAATCAAATTCAAATCAACGGCTACAATTAAACTTTAGTTACTTTACAGCCCTAGACTACAAGAACAGAAAATCCTAAACTCTACACAGCCCTAGCAATTAAAGATCAACGGTTACAATTTAGCTAAGGGACGGTGATAGATTTCATCACTCATTCACTTGGTCTCAGTGTCTCACCGTGATAGATTTCATCACTTGGTCTCAGGTCTCAGTGTGTCACACGGAATCTCTCTCTCACCGAATCAAGACCAAGTGATTCACATCAACGGCCTCAATCTCACTTCAGTAACCACTCTCTCACCAAATCAACGGCCCTCATCTTAGACCTCCCTCACTCTAATCTCAACTCATATCTCTCGGCCTACTCACTCTCACTCTCTCAGACAGTCAGACGTTCTCTCTCTCTCTCTCTCTCTCTCTTTCTCTCTCAAATCTCAATCTCAAATCCTCCTCAAACCTGAAATCTCTTCACCAAATCCCTCAAAACCTGAAATTTCTTCACCAAATCCTTAACTCTAAAGTCTAATCTCTGCAGTCTTCACCATTCATACGAAATTCTCAAATCTTTGAGCAATCTTCANCCTGAAATCTCTTCACCAAATCCTCAACCTCAAGCCTCACACAGACGCTCTCTGTCTCTCTAGATTCTAATCTCTGCAGTCTCTTCACCAATCTCATACGAAATCTCAAATCTTCACCACTTCATCAGTCTTCAATCTTCACTCTTTAAAAGCTTTGATCTTCAGTCTTCTCACTAATGAACAAACCACACTCTCAAACTCTCAGTTCTCACTTTACCTCTCTCTACTCTAAGGTCCAAACCCTAGCTTCTCACTACAAGTTCTTCACACCTAGCTGCCGTCGCCGCAGCCGCTGCCACCAGCAGCAGCAACTCCTCTCCTTGCCGCCGATCATATGGGTTGAACCTAGGGTATGCGTTCTCCTTTTCTCATTTCTCTTTTTTTTTTTTTTCAATCTATCATTGATTATATATGTTATGAGAATCTATTGTTAAAATCAAATAATCCCAAAGTTTTATAAGTTGAAACCCTAACTAGAAATAGTTGAAACCTTAACCATTTACTTTTGTTTTTTGTTCATTTGTTTGATTAATTTTGTTCCTATTCAAATTTTATTCAGGAATTGAAAGTTGTACATGTGGGGTTTTCAATCTTCAAACTTGAAATTAACACCCACAGTTTTTTAAGGTATGATTTTTGTTTCCCTTTTTTTTTTTTTTTTTTTTTTTTTTCAAAGTTGGGATTTTGTTCTTTTTTTGTTAGAGACTTAGAGTTGATGCATGTAACTTAAGCTGCTATGGAAGTGTTCAATGTTTCTGCTTTTATTATTTAGTAAAATTTATACTGTTAAAAATCAAATAAACTCCCAAGTTTTATAATTTGAAACACTAACTAAAAAAAATTGAAACCCTAACCATTTTACTTTTTTTGTTATTTGTTTATTTGTTTGATTAATTCTGCTCCTATTTTAATTTTACTCAGGAATTGAAAGGTGTCCAAGTGGGGTTTTCAGTCTTCAAATTCAAAACTCCAACACCCCTAGTTTCTTTAAGGTATGATTTTTGTTTCCCTTTGTGTTTTGTGTTAAAAGTTGGGATTTTGTTCTTTTTTCTTTATGTAGAATACTGTTATTTGGATTCAAGCTTTAAAGATTTTCCTTTTTGGTTTGTTTGATTATTATTATTAATTGTTGTTGTTCTAGTTTGCTAATTTCTATATTTGATTTTTTAGGTCATGGATTCCTCCACTAATACTCCCTCTGTTTCTACACAAGCTGATGATTCTACCGCTATACAAGTTGATGGTTCTACTGCCACCCAAGCTGATGGTGCTATTGCTGCTGCCACCCAAGAAGTTGCTACGGCAACCCAAGCTGAAGCTACTGATGGTGAGTTGCCCCCAGTTCCACCTAGCGTAATGAGTAAGACTGGTACTGGTAGGAAAAAGTCTTTAGCTTGGAATCATTTTGAAAAAGTAAAGGTAGATGAGGGTGTCACTATGGCTATATGTAATTATTGTAAAAAATCACATCTTGCCGATAGTAAGAGTTATGGAACTAGTAATTTGTTAGCTCATGCGACAATCTGTCCCAAGAACCCTAATAGAGAAGATAAAGGGCAGAAAACCTTAGCTTTTGAACCTAGAAATGATGGAGATGAAGGGTTCAAACTTGTGTCAACAACTTTTTCTGTTGAGGCTTCTAGAAAGGCACTAGCTGAAATGATTATAATTGATGAGTTGTCTTTTAGGTGTGTTGAGGGGTATGGGTTTAAGAAATATGTAACTACCTTATAACCTAAGCTCCGTCTAAAGTATGTTCCATCTCGTCAAACTGTGGCTAGAGATGTGATTAGAATTTATAATAGTGAGAGAGAAAAGCTAAGGAAATCCTTAAAGGGTAATAGGGTGTGTCTTACTATGGACACATGGACTTCTATACAAAATTTGAATTATATGTGTCTCACAAGTCACTTTACTGATGATGATTGGAAGTTGCATAAGAGAATTTTAAATTTTTGTCAAGTTGAAGATCATAAGGGGGAGACTATAGGTAGAAAGATTTAGATGTCTTTGCGTGAGTGGGGTATTGATGGCATTTTCACTTTAACAGTGGATAATGCTAGTTCCAATTTAATCACAATTAAATTTTTGCAAAGGGTAACAAAAGATTGGAATGGGACAGTTTTAGAAAATGAGTTCATGCACATGAGGTGTTGTGCCTATATCCTAAATCTCATTGTTGGGGAGAGTTTGAAAGAAATTGATGCATCTGTTGCTAGGGTGCGTGAAGCTGTGAAGTATGTGAAATCCTCACCCAATAGAAATCAAGCTTCTAGGAATTTTATGGAGAGGTTAGGTATGGAGTCCAAGAGTATTCTTTGTCTAGATGTACCTACTAGGTGGAACTCAACTTACTTTATGTTAGAAACTACTGAAAAATTCGAGAAAGTATTCCTTAGGATGGACTTTGAAGATGATGGTTATTCATCATACTTTAGGAGCAAGGAAGATAGTGGTGGTTTGGGATCTCCTTGTATGAGTGATTTCCAAAATTGTAGGGCATTTGTGACTTTCTTAAGGCTTTTTTACAATACAACAAAGAAGTTCTCCGGCTCTTTGTATGTTACCTCAAATGCCTTTTTTGATGAGATCTTTGTTATTCAGGAGAGTATTTCTCATTTAGTTAATTCCCAAAACATCCTCTTGAAAAACACTACCACAAACATGCAAACTAAATTTGAGAAGTATTGGGGGGAAGGTGATAAAATTAATCCTCTTCTGTATGTGGCTGTGGTTCTTGATCCACACAAAAAATTGAGGATTTTGAAGTTTTCTTTTTTTGAAATTTATGGGAATGGAGTGGGGAATGTGATGGTTAATAAGGTGAAAGCTGTTTTAATGAAATTGTATAATTTTTACTGTTCTGTTAATTCCCTAAATATGCAAGAACCAAGTGGGAGTGAGAAGACACAAATGGTAGGTGATGCAAGTGATCCATATGTGATGGTTGACTCTCGCTATGAGCTTTTCTTAGAAGCTGAGCAATCTGTAGGTTGTAGTAATGAGGTTGACAAGTATTTGGCTAAAAATTGTGATGGTAGAAGGGATGTGAATTTTGAGGTATTGGGATGGTGGAAGGACAATTCTAGTAGGTACCTAATGTTGTCCAAAGTGGCTAAGGATGTGCTGGCTATACCAGTTTCAACTGTTGCATTTGAGTCAGCATTTAGCACCGAAGGCCGCATTGTTGATCCATTTCGAAGTTCTCTCTCTCCTCTCATGGTTCAAAACCTTGTATGTGCACAAAATTGGCTTCAAGCCACAGTACCATTTTCTCATCGCCAATCAAGGGATGAGGTTGAGGCATTGGAGGAGGAATTTCATGATTTAGGTAATATGTTTAAATTCTGGAACTTATAGTCTGTCTCATGTTCAAACAAAATTTAATATGTTGTATTTATTTCCTTTTCTTTTCTAGTTTTAAATCAACAATCATCATCAAGTGCATCAACAAGTACCAGCTCCAAATTGGGTTCTAGCTCAGGCAAACGACCCATAATTAGTGTTGAAGATTGATAACTGGCTTGGTATGTTACTGCCTTTGGCCTCTTACTGTTATAAACTTGCCGCACTTTATATTTGGTCTTGTATTTGGTAGTAATGTATTATTTGTTAAATATTTTTTTGTCTTTTGTAGGCGGAATCAATTATTTTGTGCAGGAGGTAGCCTTTTGGGAACATTTTGGAAGCTTTTTTGTAAATTTCTTTTCTAACAAGTCTTAATGCTTATAGAAAAGAAATCCTAGGAATCATATAGGTTTTCTTTTCTATTAGTTATAAGCTTGAGTATTTGTTATTTAATGCTTTGGAAAAGCTTTTTTTTTTTTTTTCGAAATACTTGTGGTATTTTATAATTTGTAATTAATTATATTGCTAGGAACATTGTATAGCCAGCAAGGTTACTGCCTTCATATGATTTACTGCCTTGTGGGAACATTGAATTACTACTGCCTTTATAATTAATCACTTGTTGTGTGGTTGTTGGAAATACACATGTTTTGTGTGTATTGTTTTGCTATTTTGTCCAAGTTATTTGTTGTGTTAATTTTTGGGTAGTCAATGTCGCTTTTAACAAGTCAGGTGGTGAAAATAGGATTTTGTGTGTTACTTGTGTTGTGCTCTTTGTCTAGGTTTTACCATATATATTGATGTGTTTAGTTTTTTTGGTCAATGTGTGGATGCTTAGCAGATGTTGTAAAAATAGGTTTATTTTGTGCTGTTGTGGGGTATTGTCCAGGATATTTAATGCTTAACAGGTGGTAAAAATTGGCTTATTCTGTGACTTGGGGTGAGGTATTTTTTCCAGGAAGTTTTTGTTTTGAATATATTTATAAGTGAAGTAGCTTAATTTAAGTTTACTTGAAGGCCCATTTAAAAAAAAAATTAAAAAAAAAAAAAAAACGGAGGCCTAACTTGTTTTATATGGAAAGTGCAAAAAATAAGACACCTAAATAATTTTTTAACTGCCAAACTCCTTAATTAGGGTTGAAAAAATTGAACAAAAAAAAAATTCATAGAAGTCCAAAAAATGGGCCCATCAATGGCCTAAACCCACCAAACCGACAACTCCGACCCGCCCATCCGGTGACCCGAAGAACCGGATCCGACCTGACTATTCGATCGGATACGGGTCTGTGATCCAATAACTCGACTCAAACAGGTTGAGTTCGGTTCAGGCCCAAACCTGAACTGACCCGACCTGTGAGGCCTACCCACCATCGAAGATCTCGAACCTTATGTGGGAATTTGGTGGGGTAGGGAATTGGCCATGAATATGAGAATTGAGAAAAAGAGTTTTGAAAAAAGGGTCTTTTCACACTTCAAACATGATAAATTAACGAGAATGGTATAATCTTCGACTAACTTCAAATATTTTGCATAAACCTAAACTAAGAGCAACCACATCATAGGTTGCGAAATTGTGCAAAATACAAAAAGTGGTTATTTTTACACATTTTAACCAAAAAAAGCACCTACATTAGTGCTTGCAAAATTGTTTATATAAACAAAAATACTACAGTAATCATGCATATATGCACAGTTACTATAGCTTTGCATTTAATATTTTAGTATTTTTTTTCTCTCTCCTTCTCTTTGGTCCCTCTGATTCTCACCTCACTCTCTCTTTTTCTTTTTTTTTTTCTCTCTCCGCATCAATTCTCTCAACTCTCTCTTTCTCTCATCTCATAATCTTCCTTTTCCATGGCCCGACCCACAGATCAGTGGGGGTTATGCATTGTGGGCTTTGATGCACCTAGGGTGTGATGTTGAAGACGTTGATCAGAGCTTCATAAGCTTCGTATGATGTTGATGCACCATTTTGGGCTTTGACGCATCAGAGCTTCCATGGCCAGATAATGGGAGGCATCGATCTTGTTGCATAGTGGTTGGGTTGAATGGATATTTGGATTTCGTTGATGGTGGTTGGGTTGAATGGGTATTTGGATTTCATTAGTGGTGGCTGGGTTGAATGGATATTTGGGTGGGTTGATGATGGAGGCTAGTTGCTTGATGATGGTGGTTGAGTGGGTTGATGATAGAGGCTGGTTGCTTGATGATGGTGGCTGGATGGGTTATGTTAGGTCTGAGAGAGAGATGATAGTATAAAAAAAATGAATATTTTATTAAATAAATGTTTAGAATAGATAGACTGATGTGGGTGTTTTGTAGAAGTAGGTGTGTAAAATAGAAAAAGTGTGTGTGTGTGTTTTTGTGCAAAATAGATGGAAATTTTACACTTGCTAGTGTAGTTGCTCTAATTACTCCTTTGTGGCTTGTTAGAAAGTCAAATCTCACATGAGATACTAATCATAGTACTTAATAACATAGTAAACAAAATTTATACCATGTCAAGGGTTTCACGCGTCATTGAAGTAGTTTCGATTTAATGAATTCTTGTTTCTATAATAATATTTTAGTATTTCATGTCTATAAGATGTCGTTAAAGATCTTTTTGAAACATTTTAAAGTATAATAATGATTTTGAAACAAAATTCAAAAGTTAAGAACCAAATATACAATTGAGCCAACAATTTTTAACAAAAATAATCCAAAACCTGACAAATTCCAATCAAGCCAAAATTTTTTGAGTAACAGTTAAAAAAAGTAAGTGCCAAAATTGATAATTAAGATAACCTATATCTATAGTAAATGGTGAAAATGAACCAGGAATAAATAAATGGTGGGAAATTATATATGCTCTACTAAAGAAATGAATAAATGATGAGTATATCTTTATTGGTTTATTAATATCATAGTTCGACTGATTGAATGTCTTATTTTCTAAACACCTATTTTAGTATTTTTATTGTGAGTTTCAGTTAGCTCAACTGGTAAACTCTCTGATGGTTGAATAAGAGATTTAGAATTCAATCTCCACCTATACCAAAAATCAATTGGTGTCTTGGTCTGATGATAAAGAGCTATCATCAAGAGTATGGTTTTCAGACCCGAACTGTTCAATGAACCATAAAAGGAAGAGGTTCAAAATTTTTAAGGTCAGATCGAGGTCGAACCATGATGATGCCATAATTAATATTATAATTATTTAAAATATAAATAAATATACAATATTAGTACAAATTAAAAAAAAAAAATTAAAAAGTCGAATTAAATATAGAAATCTATTCTTCTCAAATATATGGCCACTTATTAGATTTATTTGTATTTGTGCTCAAGTTTAATTATTAAAAAATACATAAAAAAAATAGTATTTGTGTTGAATGGCCATAACGTGGGACCTATGAAATTATGAATACATTAATTTAAGAGAAATGATATGTTCACAATATTTTCACAACATTTTTATAACAAATTTTTAGTGGCAGATTGTTATTGTTGGACAAAAAAGTAATTTTAGTGTTAGGTTTAAATTTGAACTAATAACAACTAATTATTTATACTTTGTTGTAAAAATATTATAAAAATATTATCTACGCAGATCTCTCTTAATTTAAACAAAAAAGTGCTGATATTTGTATTGCATGACCACATGGCACACTAGGAAGGAATCACTGATTTTATTTAAAAACAAAAAATCAAAAAAAACAAAACAAAACAAAATAGAAAAACTCTTACCACTAGTAATGCAAAATGTGGCATCCCCATTAATAATCTCACCTACCCTACCAACTACCCCACTTGACCACTTCTCTTTCTTTCCTTTTGGCCGCTGAAGCCATATTTGATTATTCATTCTCATTTTTGTTCCCCTTGACTCTCTGTGTCTCTTTGCAAGCAGATTTGAAGATTGAGTCTCTTTTTGTTTTAGATTTGAAAATTATGAATCAATGACGCTAAAGTACCTCAAAAACTTATCAGATCCTTGTTCCTTCAATTTTTCTTTTTCTTTTTTCACTTCTTCTATATCTGTGCATAACTTTCTATTGATGTATTAGCCGAATTTCACCGGAATAGATGAAACAAAAAGGAAACCTGTGAACTGTTGGAACCGTTCACAGTTCTCAGAACTGCGCAGGCGAACCGCATTCGTACAGATCGTTGCTTTTTTTACATAAAGCGGTTCTTGATGTTAAATATACCGCAAAAATAAATGGTTCGAGATTTTTCCAATCGAATTGTATGGTTCGGTTCGAGTTTTAAAATCATAATAAAAAGTAAATGTGTTTGAAACTCTCTAAAAAAATTATTATTTCCATTGTAAAGGGAAGGCACAAGAAATGTAAAGCTTTATATACAAATTTACCTGCAAGTCAACAAAAGAGAAAAATAATAGAAGATCATCACCTACGTAACAGTAATATCAAGTACAAACATTTTCTTCGCTTTTATATTCTAGCCCACAATCTGCATAACCAAACAAAGAAAGAGAATATACGCTTATCTTGTTGAATCCTTGGCTTGGCCTTTTAACTAGCTAGTAGTTCTAGGACCATAAAAGTTATTTTGGATATATATTACTGTAAATTTTTTTAAAAAATATTCTCTCATCTTTGTATGTGTTAAAAATACTTAATATTTTCAAAAGCTCTAAGACCATAAATTATTCCATAATTTTTTTGCCACAACTCTAACGTGACAGATTATTAGTAGTTAACTATCACTTACATATGAATCCACAATTTTTTCTTTACCAATCATACTTTGCCATGTCACAGTTGTGGGAAGAAGTTGTGAAAAATTATGTGGTCCTAGACTTTTCCTTAACTAGCTAGATTGGGATAGCAAAAATTGTTTGGCACCAGTTATTTTCAGGAACTTAGCATCCCTTACCAGGTGTTTTCTTTCCACAGTGTGTGTTTGACCCTAGCTTATAAGACAGTTTTTGTTTTTTTGTACAACTTTTTTTAATTTTAGTTCTTTATTTTTTCAAAAATACAAATATATTTTAGCATAATTTCAACAAAAAAGCTAAATAAATTGTTCCCAAAGAGAGTGGTTGATCCAAAATTTGTGAAGCTTTTATTTATTTGTTTTTAATTATGAGAAGAAAAATTCATGAAGCTTGTGTAAGGAAAGGAGTTGAGTTTTTTGCCCTATGCTTTAATGTGGGGTTACAAACAAAGTGATATCATTATACATGTTAAATATTTAATGGACTAATTAAACCTACCAAAGAATGAGCTAAACACAACACAGATGTATCTTTCTTCGAAAATCTATCCCGTGTAGAGGGAGGATTACCTAGATATATGGTAAGGGGAACTGGTTAAAAGGTTTTGCTATATTTCGACTGGACACACAACAAAGTGTGATGGATGGTTGAACCCTGGGATCTTGTACATGACCTTTTAGCCTCAAAGCTTGGCATCTCTAACATCAATGTGGAATTTGATGCAAAGATGGTTTTTCAGCTTTTGAAGAATAATCTTAGTAAAAATCCTCTAATGGAACTATTACTAACTATAGGAGCCTCTTGAATACTTTCCTAGACAAGCGGATTGATCATGTCTACTATAGAGGCAATCAATGAACGGATGTTCTTACTAAACTTGGAGCACTTCAAACATGTATTTTTGTTTTTTGTTTTTTTTTTAATTTTTATAACTCAATGTCAATGTTAGAGAATTTTTTTGATCATCAATAAGATTGGACTCTTTTTGATAATTCAATAGTTACGATGGGAAAGAGGGATTTAAACACTTGATATCACAAAAATAGTAAGAGGTGACAACTAGAAAAGTTACAAGACCTTGACAATAATTTTGAGCTATTTTGTCACAAACTTATTTTTCTTTAATTTAATGCATTACCACTATTTACCAAAAATATGAAAACATTAATCCGTCCCTTCTTTTTCATTTTGTTTCCTTTGCAATCTCATTAATATCTTAAATATTCCACCAGATATTACGGATATTGAAGTTATCGTTAACTTCAATTCTCAACCCACTTTCTTCCCAAAGTAAGCACTTAAACAAAGTTAAGTATGCAAACAATGATATGATTTAATTCATGGGTGGTACATAGTAGAGGCTTGGGGGCCTCCAAAAAAGAACACCAAAATTTGAGCTCCTCCCTAAAACAAAAGGTTAGATTTCTTAAACTCAAACATTCTTTAGGTTGAAATTTTCAAAAAAACCAAAATTATCTCAAAAATATGAATAAAGATTTAAGTATATCACAGGGATAATAAAGATATCCAATTTACATTCAATTATCTTAATATTGTATGAAATTTTCCATACTTTTATTAAAAATATAACGTTAAAAAGTCAAAAAGAGAATTCAATCAAGAAACAAGAAGTATTGTGTTAGTTTAGACCTTTCTTTAAAAGTATGAAGTTTTATCATTTACACTATAAAGTTTTTTTTTTTAAAAAAACACACACACACAAAGGGAAAATTAATTATCATTAATGTATTTAGATTTCATTTTTCCAAAAAATTTAGTGTCTTAATTGAGTGGGATTTCTATTGGTTTAAATATTTTGGGGCCATGTTAGAGGTAGGAAAAATAGCACATAACCAATATTAAAAAAAACTAGGGTAAAATACTATTTTGATTCTTCAACTCTACCAAAAGTTTGTTTTCTATTCCTAAATTTTTTTTTTCTTCCTTAAACTTTGTAAAGAAAATTTTAAATAGTTTAAAGACAAAATTAAGGATAAAAAAAGAACTTTCTTCAATAGTTTCTTTTGGTAAAGTTTAAGGATAGAAAATAAAATATTTTCAATAATGTAGAGATGAAAAATGAATTTTTCAATAGTTTAAGGTTGAAAAGCGAACATTTTAAAGTTTATAGATGAAATTTTTTTTTGGTAAATATCAAAGACCAAAATAATATTTTACAAAAAAATTCTAATTATTATCATAAAATTTTGGGCTTTTATAATAGGGATGAAACTTTTTTTTATAAAGGGCATGAGATGAGACTTTTTTGTAATGGGGTTCAGGTTTAGTTCACGGCCTTGGGTCAGCCCTATATTAGACTAATACTAATTGTAACCGGTAATTAAAACAATTTTTCCTATATTTAGTGACCATGGTGACATTTGGTGGCTTAACTGAGTGTCGATGCGGTATTTGACCTAGACTAAAGTTAATTTATTTTTTAAAACTATCAACATATGGCACACAATGATTGGAACACAAGGATATAAATTTTCAGTGAGACAAAATTACCCTCACATCCACACAACCCGATCCAAACAAACAGGGTCTCCAAAATCCCCAAATCAGAAAGGACGAACCCCCGGTCCCCAACGCCATAGTTGTAATGTCATCTCGCTCAAAAGCATCAACAGATCTCCTTATTATCTCATCATCATCATCATCTTGACTTTAAATTATCTCCTTCCTGAAAACTTTTATATTGGTATCTTTTTTCTTTTCTTTTTTTGGTTACAGATTTATGCTCAAAAACAATATTATCTTCATCAATTTCATCATCCAAAATAGAATAAGTCTTCTGTTTTCTTGCCAACATTGCAGCTTCCCTCTCTTGTTTCTGATAAAGGTTTACTACACTTCTACCAGTTCAGGGTACTCTAGTGAAGATTTGTTGAGCAAACCCAAGAAGGCAATTCTTTTTCTTACTTATCTGTGTATAGCAAGAATGCTCAAACTCTTTGTGTTGCTTTAGTACCTGTTAGCTTCAACAGCGGAGGGAGTCTGCCTTTGAATTCTTCATTGCCGGTTGGGGTCGCCGATTGAGGCCAGTGGGACTATGGCTATGGGTACCTGGGTTCATCATTTCATATTTGGCGATTTTGAGATTGGGTTGTTTGGATCAAGTTGTGGGTGTGAGGGTAATTTTGTCTAACTAAAAAATTTTGATTCATGTGTGCCAATTATTGTGTGCCACATGTTTATAATTTAAAAAATAAATAAATTAGTCCAAGTCAAATACTACATCAGTAGTTTATTAAGTCACATAGGACATAAACTAGCAGATATAGACATAAGTACAAAAAATATTGCGTTTTGTAAAGTTTAGAGATAAAAAACAAACTTTTGAAAGTTTAGAAATGGAAGAATTTTTGTGAAAGTTTAGGAACGAAAATGATATTTTATCCTATATTCTTTTTTGCACATATTCATAAAAACTAAACAATTTTTATATACTAATTAAAAATTTAGGAAGATCATCTGATGATATTCATGAAAATGAAAAAAAGAAACAGAGATGAAGAATATATAAAAATGATGAATTCTCTTTCTATCTACTAACTATATAAAGAGAGCCAATGGCTCTAGCTACAAGATTCTTGGTTTATTCAACACAGTTTTTTTTTTTTTTTTTTGGTAACAAGCCAAAAAGGGTTTAGGTGAGAAAGAAAAATTTTTAATATTAGAAAAATGTTATGTCCACAACATTTTCATAATATATTTTAAGTAGCAAGTTATTATTGAGTATTATTGGTGTGGAAAAAGTAATTTTAGTAGTGGGTTCAAATTAGAATCATTAATAACTTACTGCTGAAGATTTGTTGTAAAAGTATTATAGAAATATTGTAAATGTAACAATTAGTATTTAATATTATTACCTAAAAACCTTAAAATAAGGAGAATTGGTGAGTTCTCTTCTTCTTTTTTTCCTTCAAGTACACCAATTTAGTTTGAGCTTGTTTTTGTTTTTTGTTTTATTTTTTTTTAATGATTTTTATATATTTACTTTGTACTTTTGCAATGTAAGTTTACACCGTAAAATATAGACACACAAAAAGTGGCAAATATTATACATATTTGTAAAAAAAAAAAAAAAAAGGTAAATATTGTACAAATTTTTCAAATGAGTACAACATTTGCCAATTTTGGATGTCTACAATAAAAATATACATTATAAGTACAATGTAAACATAAAGATATTGTAAAAATGTTGTGACACATGTCAGTTCCTTTTGGGACACACTTAAACAAAATTAAAAAAAATATATATATCAAACTAAGATATAGCACAACTAAAAATAAATGTATTGCATTGTGAAAATGTCATGACATTTTGTTGTTATCACAATATTTTCACAACTATTAGCGTGTAAGTTCCTTAAATTTCAAAATAAAATAGTAAATTATTAGATTGAGATCCACCATAGTTGGAAATAAAGGTATTGTGAAAATATTGTGATATTAAAGGTATTGTGAAAATATTGTGATATTTTGTTGTTTTCCTAGACCTTTTTTTTTATTTTTTTTTTATAATCAAATTTGTTAAGCCAAAATTCACTTTTTCATGCATAATTTTCTTGGTTTCTTTTTTTTAATTTTTTAATTTTTTTTACACACTTTTTAAAATTTAAAGTAAAATAAATAAATAAAAAAGAAAGTTTTACACCAAAAGTAAAAAAATAAAATAAAAAAATGGGCCCTTTAAGTTTGAGGTAATTTTATTGCTCCCTAAACTTTAAAACTAAGGAAATACTCCTAACTGTTACTCTCTTTGTTGAACCATTTTGAAATCTTGCGATTCTTAAAATATCCTATTGTAGAATGTCTAAATTAAATACACTTACTAAATTTTAATATCCAATAAATTTTTCTTTGTATTTTGAGTTTTATGTGGTAGTCATACTTGAAAAGTTGAAATGGTGATATATGGTGTTCTATTTGTTACCTAAAGAACTTTGATTTTCCTAGGTTTAAATATTCTAGACTTAAAATTTTATCTAATTGAAACTTCAATGACACATGCCTTTTGTTATCCTCTTCTTCTTCTTCTTTTTATTTTTTATTTTTTTATTTATTTGTTTTCTTACTTAAAAGGGTGTTCATTAAAAACTAAGTAAGCTAAATGTTATGGCTAGACTCATAAAATGTAAGATAATAAAAAAATAGGTATGAATAATAAAATCTTTATTGTGGATAATTGCAAGTATTTGATGAAGACCTTCAATTGTAGTATATATTGTGACAATGTCTTAGCAAAACTCAATTGTTTATTATCTGAAAAATATGATATTCATTATCACTTTTAGAAGTTTTTAGTGAATGGATAATATCTTTAGCAAACAGGTTCTAAGAAATTATTATGGCAAATAAATACTCATATATCAAAATAGTTACTCTAAGTTGAATACATGGTTTCATTTTTCTTCAAATAGAAGTTTTGTCTTAAATTTCTCACTCAAACAGGCAGCACGTGCCTTGCATGTGCCACCCAAACTGGTAAGAGCATCCACGACAGTGGAACTAAAAAATTAGCTATTAGGCACCTACAGAAGTTACTTTATCTATTTTACCTCTTCACTCCTAACATCAATAGATTCTATATTTTTAGCTATTTGATTAAAATAATGCAAATAACTCATTAGAATAATAATAAAAACATCCACAGCAAACTTTAGTAACCAACCACAACCATTTCCACCATTAGCCGCAACCACCACCACCACCACCACAACTAGTCCACAACAGGAAAAAACCAATAAAAAAAAAAAAAAAAAAAAAAGCAACCAAGCAGCCCCAAATATACCACCACCACCACCACCACAACTAGTCCACAACAGGAAAAAAACAATAAAAAAAAAAAAAAAAAAAAAGCAACCAAGCAGCCCCAAATTCCCAATCTCTTTCCTCAACCCAGACCAAACAAAATCACCAATCACAAACAAAATAAAAAATCACCAATCATGCCTCGTGGGTCAGCATGGGTCGGATATATGAACAGAGCTGGGCTTCGTCGAGAATAATGGATGAACAGAGTTGGGCTTCGGTGGGGAGGATGGTGTCGACATGGGTCGGATATATGACGGCGTGGGTCGGCTTGGGAATTGGGACTTGGGTCGGCGAGCTGGGTCAGCGAAAGGGGTGGGTCGAAGTTGGGTAGGCGAGCTGGATTTGCAACGGCGTGTGTCAGCAGCGTGGGTCGGGGGAGTGGGTCAGTGAGAGTTGGGTACGGGTGGCCTAGCAGCGATGAGAGTTGAGAGAGAGAGAGCGAGAGAGAGGTTTGAGTTATGAGAGGTCTGAAAGTTGAGAGAGAGAGAGTTGAGAATTCTAAGAGTTAAGAGAGAGGTCTAAAAGAAACGTAGAAGAAAACGTTTGTAAAAAAAAAACCGAAAAAATAATATTTTAATCAGATGTAGAATAAAAAATTAATTTTTTTAGCTTTTAGCTATAGTGCACAACCATATATAGCTGTGCATTGTAGCAAGGTAGGTAAAATATTTACCTATAGCACCACTATTGTAGTGCCTTTTTGTATATAGTAAATAGCTTTTTAGCACCATTATTGTGGATGCTCTAAGAAGAAACAAGACCAAGCTACGTGTATCAAGGAAAATTTTATTTAAAAAATTCATAACCCATGCTTACAAATGTGACAGGGAGGTGCATACACAGGTCGTTCACTATTAAAATTAAATAAAAAATTATTCCTTCAATTAAAAAGTGACATAAAAATAAAAGAAATAAACTTTAAAAGGCCATTTTTATTAAAAACATATATATACACATAAGGGTGAAAATAAACTAATCAAAATTCCAAATTTCAAGACGTGGATATGCTTGTGTACATGAAGTCATGAACCTCACAAACACCAGGCAATAAAGAAAAAAAGAAGTAATTAACCTTAATTACAAGGCTTATTTCCTAGCTAGAGCAGATATACATACATCTGACGTCTCAGACAAATAGTTGCTCATATCATCCGACTCCATGCCCTATCCTTAGTCCTTATCAACTTGGGGATAAACTTTCTGTCCAATTCAATAAAAAAAAGAAAAAAAAATGATAAAAGGTAATATAGTTTTACTACATAAAATTTACAAACTGATATAGTAATAATGAATATTTTTTGGTGGGTTTCAACTATGCCTCTCTATAATTGGCGATGCATTAATTTGTAAGTTTAATATAATAAAATTTGTATTATTTAGTAAAAAAAACATTGTGCATTACTGGCATGATAGTCACTTCATATAAGTACAAGTGTTTGTGAACTGGAAGATAAATGCCGAAATTTAAGTTAAAAAGAAAGAGTTTTACAGACATAATATTAGTAATACATATAAGTGTATCATAAAACTTTGGGCCACGAGAAAGATACATTTCTAACATTGTAAAAAGATAAAATCAAAACTAATCCCTTTAATGGTGTAACGTTAAGATAAAATTTTATAATACGATAAAGTTGTTTTTTTTTAAGAAATCAAGCTAGTAACCTTATGTGTGTGGGTGTGTGTGTATATATATATATTGGTTTATTAATATCATAGTTCATCCAAACAAAAAATTCATGACTCAACTGTTGGAGATACTGATGATTGAATGTCGTATTTTCTAAAAACTCATTTTAGTATTTTCACTCTAAGGGTCTATTTGAGATTTGCTTATTTTGTTAAAATTGAATTTTTTTTACTAAAAGTACTATAGATATAGATAAATGTTAGTTGAAATAGTATAGTGACACCCATAAATAGTACCAAAAAGTGTAGTGGGACCTATAAATAGTAGCAAAAAATAGTTTAATAGTAAAACAAGTTGGCAAAAAATAAGCTAGCTAAACCGACACTGGTCCATTTGGATACAGCTGAAAATTGAAAATTGAAAACACTATAGCAAAATAATTTTTAAATGTGTAAATAATACCGTTGGAGCCATTTTTAATGAAAAAATTGTTAAAAAGTGAAGTTTGTGGGTCCTGTAAATAGTGCATGGGACCCACTAGTGTGCACTGTTCACAAAAAAAATGTCAACAATCATGGCTTGAAAGAAAAAAAAGAAAAAAGAAAAAAGGGCAAACGCAAAACGCACTGCGTTTCAGCTATCCAAACCACACCTAAAGGGAAAGGAACAAGAAATGGAAAGCTTTTTAATATGTATATTTTTTTGTAGCACTAGGAAATTATATCTTTACCTACAACTATACAAGTCAACAGAAGAGAAAAGTATTGAAAGATCACCTACGCGTATATGTAATATAAAGTATATACATTTTCCTCTCTTATATAATTCATGGCCTTTACTGTATTGGGATGGCACAAATTGTTTTCACAACAGTTATTTCCAGGAAATTGGCAGCCCTTGGAAGGTGCTTTTTTCCCATAGGACTTTGGCAATTTTGACAACACCGCAACAGCCACCAGGTTTATTTTATAAAAGGGAGTGATTGATCCAAATATTCACGTGGTATAAGGAAAGGAGTACACAGTTTTTTGCTCAGGCTTCAATGTTTGGTACAAAGTACCATCATTATACCCGTTAAATAACATAAATTTCCTAAAGGACGAACTTTTTTTTATATATGATTTTTTTAACAAATAAAGGTATGTAGACTTTTTTTTTAAGTATTTGACTATTTTTTGAGGTATATGTAATATCTATATTTCATACACACCAAGTTATTACATGAATGAATTTCTTGAAGATGGCATCAAAATGTTGGCAAAATGTTTAAAATATTATGCATGATATTTAATAGATATATGAGCATACAAAAGAATATATATAAATATGTACATGTAATCATGGTTTGACGAGAAAGAACAACCATTGTTAATAAATATTATAATTTTCACATTGACTTGTAAATTGCCGAGTCAACCAAATGATATAAATAATACGAGTCAATTATATTGTTAATATATAATTGTGACATGTGGTAATTTCAAATATTAACCAATCTCGAACGCAAGTCCATCAACTCAAAAGGTTTCAAGAAAGTTGAATTAATTAATTCAATGCAACTTTCTTACCTGGCAACTCAGGTCAGAAGAGCAATGAGTTCTTAAATAGTTCTTACGCTCACGCTCAAGAAATTACATGGCAACTCAGGTTGGAAAAGCAACGAGTTCGAGCTCTTAACTCAGGTCAGAAAAGCAACGAGTTCGTAAAGAATGTCACAAAGCGACGACGAGTTTTTAAAGAATTTCACGAAGCGACAAGTTCTTAAAGAATGTCACAATCAAGAAAATTTAATTAATTAAACAAACGCAATACTTTTTTCTTTCTCACAAGGATACCCAATCTCTCCTTTCCATAAGAATCGTTTCTATAAGAAAGAATGTCACTAGGATACCCAATATCTCCTTTCCATAAGAAAGTCAATTGAACGAGACCCCAATGTCTTCAAATTCAATGGCTCAACTTCCTTCCATCCAATCGTCCTCTGCCTCTACTCCCCCAAACCGGTGAGAATATATGTAGCAGAATATTTTTTTTATTAACAAATTCTAATTATATAGCAGAGTATTTCATACAATTAAATTTCTTTTGTTACTGCAGGGATCAAATGTCGTTTCTTTCAGACGTTAAACTCGCTGCTCAAATGCTTGGCCTGGTCATCCTCATCATCACACTCATTCTCACACTTCGCAGGTTGTTAACTAACAACACTGCTACTAACGCCCAAATTCTTCCTGGCGGTAACCTTGCTGGCAGTGATGGCGTTACCAATAGCAGCAGCCAAGCCAATATCCAAATGATAGCTGTGAACGTCAACCCATATCTAGGTTTTAAATAACTTGTAGCTTCCAATATAAATAAGTTGAAACAGAGTGTGCATTGCTCTGTTTTTGTTGCTTTGTTTGAATTACGTGGTGTATATTAGTATATACCATATAGTCCGTGGTGTGAGGTTTGCTATATATTATATATATGTTGTATCTGTTTTAGTCCAATGCTTGTTGAGGGGTTATGAAAATCTGAACTGTTTGGTTTTCTGATTGTTTTAGTACAACTTACAAGTCATGCTCTGTTTTTCTTTTTCCTCCAAAACTTGTTGAGGTTTATGAAATATGAATAATTGTCTGGATCTGGGCTTTTTTTTCTTTCTGTTGACCTGTTTAGGAAGTTTTCATAAGGAGAAATTGATTTGGGCCTCCAAAACCAAGTCTTCCGTTTTGGGCTCACAAAATATATGTGCATTTGTTTTGAAAGGCCCAAATCAACAGGGAGAGTCAATTTTTTCATCATCTTTTTTGGGGAATTGTTTTTCAGTTGTTTTCTTAATCTCCAATCAGAAATGATGATTGATGCAAATCTAATTCCTCTTTTATATAATCTGGAATTAATTTCAATTTTTCCCCTAACAGAGGACACAGAATAAAGTTATCATTTGGACATATTTGCCTTGTCCAATGGAGCTATCTTTCTCTTATCTTATATGGTACAACAGTTTTACACCACGTGCTTCTTTGGACTAATTTAATTTAGGCAAGTGCACAATCAAAAGGGGAGGAGGCATTGGGGCACAAGGACCACCATTATTCTGGTTAGAGTACTTAGACCATATTTTAATCAAAGCAAAAGGGGTACTGAGTGACAATTTGTTGCAATTTCGTTTGTCCAATTCGAAACTAGTTGGATTCTAAAAAAAGGGGAAATATATATATATATATATATATATATATATTGATATAAATCCAAACCTATTTGGATTTGAAAAAAAAAATCCACACCTAATTAAAAAGATATAACATTCATGCCTTACTCAAGGTTGATCCATTTTGTAAGCTAAATTATTGGTTTCATCTTTTGAAATCTTAAGAAGTTCCTAAACTTTTTATTTATTTTTTTATTTTAAAAAAAAACACTAGAATGTCAACCTATGGAGTTTGTTCTATGATCATTGCTCTTATTATTTAGGTTAAAATATTAATCAATTTTTAGGCTGCGTTTGGGAAGTGAGTTTAAAGTTAGCTTATTTTACTATTTAGCTTATTTTTGCTACTATTCAGCTTATTTTTACTATTATTAATGGGTCTTACTGCACTTTTTGGTATTATTTAAATGTCTCACTGTACTATTTTAGTTACCTTTTACCTTTACCTATAATACTTTCAACAAAAAGTTTTCAATTTCAGCTAAATAAGTTATTCTCAAATGGACTCGTAATGCAACAAGTGGCCTAAAGTTTTACACCAATTAATACTTTCGCATTCCTTCAAAAAGGGGTAAAATATACATTTACATTAGCTCAAATGCTGAAAAAATTGTCACATTAGATTTTATAAATTGAGCAACATGTGAGCCCGAAGGAATCAATACTCTTGGAAGATATCATAGAAGTCAATGGAAGACTAGAAGAATATCCATACCAACATTTAGTTTTCCACTGGATCCTAAAGTTGGGTTAATCAGGCCTCTTAAGTATTTTGTTGACTATTTGGAGCTTTAATATGCTCTTTTTATCTCTAATTTTCCTTAAGTGGTATAAAAAAGGAAAAAAAAAAAAAAGATTTAAGCAACACAATTTTATTCTAAAACAAATAACAATAGTAGTTATTAAAAAAAATTTCCAACATACAAACCCGTAGAAGATCTTGGACCTTGTGTGAGAATTTGGTGGGGTAGGGAATTGGCCATGGATTTGAGAATTGAGAAAAGAGTTTTGAAAAAGGGTCTTTTCACACTTCAAACATGATAAGTTAATGAGAAATGTATAATCTTCGACTGACTTAAAATATTCTGCACAAACCTAAACTAATTACTCCTTTATGTACGTGTGTGTAGTATTCTCCCAAAAAAAAAAAAAAAAAACTCCTTTGTGACTTGTTAGAAAATCAAATGTCACATGGGATACTAATAATAATAGTAGATGATTAATCATAGTACTTTTATTTTTTAAAGAGAAACAATCATAGTACTTTATTAATAACATAGTAAACAGAATTTACACCTTTTTAAATTCCCCCAATTTGAGGGATTTCGGAAGAAATGGGATTCGATTTTAATAAAATTTAATTTTTTTTAATGTTTTTTAAGTATAGGATTTAACAAATAATTTCATGCTTACCTTTTTCTTATATATTATCCTCTCATCTCATTTCCACTTTACAACCAAACAAAGATAAGACTTTGGCATATGAATAAAGTTTTCATCAAAAAAGGAAGTAACCATATGGAAGGTAAGGAAAAGAATCGTAAATTTTCCTCAATTTTGTTTGGATTATTAGAATAATATGAGTGGCGGAGTCACGTTGTAAAACTTTTATACATACATACATACATATATATATATATATATATATATATGTTAAGTCTATATGTTTTATTGTTGTCAAACTTTGCCAAATTGTGTGTCTAGTTGTGAGTTTTGATGTATCTTAAAATAGTAATTGAAGATTTAGTGGAAGGCACAAAGACTACTTAAAAATAGCTCACAAAAACAAAGTTTTAGTGACCTTTACTCCAGTCTCGATTCCACTTGATTAATCAAGTTTCGGATGAAGTGTTTGTTTCCTTAACTACATCTCAATCTATCAAGATTGTGAAAATTAGCAATGCAAAAAGCCCAATAACTTGTCAGTTTCTTGCCCAATTTGAGCCCTATTTGTTTGATATAAAAAGGACATTATTAGTCATCTCAATAGAGGATTTTTAGGAAGAGATAAATAATAATAAAAACTCCATTTTTTTTGGCTATAATCGTGTTACCAAGTTCTCTCGAATTCACCTTAGCAAAGAATTCTAACTGATCTAAAGGACAATTGGTGAAGTACCTGAAGAGTTCTAACTTGCTATTATGGAGAAAACCTTCAAGAGTTTCTTGAAGTCGACCGGAGGTTTTGGTTGTGGTCACGCATCTATGGAGGCACTCCATATAGTTGAGAGTCCAGATGTTCTAGTGTAATAAAATGTTTTCTTTGTAATTTGCCTACAAGTTGTAGAGTTTATTAGGAAAAGGTTTTTCCTTTGATTGTAATAACTTCTCTTGCGATAGTAGATTTGCTTCATTGGAAAAATTTTCCTTCCATGGTTTTTACTTTGGGATAAGTTGTTTCATTGAGATTTCTTAGGATAATATATTGTGTTTTTCTTTATTCCATTACTCTTAGTGTTGATTGAACAATATTGGTGTTGGTTGTTTGACCAATGCTTGAAGCATAATTTGATTAACTAATTACTTAGCTTAAAATTGGTTAATTAATAAAACATGGATCTAAAAACCTATACACACACACACACACACACACACAAGAATTTAATGTTTGATCATCAAAATTTTAAGCACTCAAAAAAATGGAACTAAGAGCATCTCTAACAATATGTTAAAATTTTTTGGCATAAATGCACTTTTAGTCCCTACATTTTGGCTTTTTCCCATTTTGGTCCCTACATTTTTATTTTACCACTTTTAGTCCCTAAATCAATTAACACGTGACATTTAAGTCCTTACCGTCACCCAACTAACAGAAAAATCCTACGTGACTGACAGAGTGCATAAGTGGCATATTAGATGCTGACGTGGCTAATAATTTAATAATAAAAAATTTTATTTAATTTTTAAAAATGCCACCTCAACTGCATGTAAGTTTCTAAATTAAAAAAATAATAATTTATCAATTTTCATAAAATAAAAAAGAGAAAAAACAAAATTAAAATAAAATCAATTAAGATCTGTGTTCATCTTGATCATGAACACATAAGAACAACAACCCAAAATATTCAAACACAAGAACAAAAGAATAGAAACCCATAATATTCCAAAATTTGTACCCAAATTCTTCCACAAAAATCAATTATATATTCAACCAAAATTATTATCCAAAACCATCTCTTTCCCAAATACCCATCAAAATTCTCAATATAGCAGAATGGAGGAGAGGTAGAGATGTGGCTTCATCATGGGGACTAACCTAGGCTTCACAACACCCACAAACCCACTACCTGAGGCTTCACAACACCCACTACCTGAGGTTTCGCCGTTAGAAACAATCTAGGCTTCGCCGAGAGGACCAATTTGGGCTTTACATCTAAGGCTTGCCATGGGGACCATCACAACAACATAGTCAACACAACCACCGATCCTTCGCAACCACCACCACCACCACCACCACCACCGGTCTGGGGTTTCACAGCAACACAACACACCCACAAATCCAAACTAACCCACCACCCCAAACCGATCCTTCACCTCCACTGATCCATAAAACTCCATGGTCGAGCTTGAGAACTTAATCCACAAAACCCCATTTCAAAGCATTCAATCGGCTAGGAGAGTTTATCAAAAAAAAAAAAAAAAAAAAAATCGGTTAGGGGAGAAAGATCAAAGAGAGGGAGAAATAATTTTATTAGCTTTGACATTTTAAAAATTTAATACTAACTTTTAACAATTTAGATATTTATTTTTAATTGTTTTTTTAAATATTTTAATTAGATTAATGTTTATTTTTAATTTGTTCTGACCTGGCATTTTTTATTAATTTAAATGCTGACATGGATGCTGACGTTGTATTTTTATTATTAAATTATTAGCCACGTCAACATCTAACATGCCACTTATGCACTCTATTAGCCACTTAAGATTTTTCTGTTAGTTGGGTGACGGTCAGAACTTAAATGTCACCCATTAATTGGTTTAGGGACTAAAAGTGATAAAATGAAAATGTAGGGACTAAAATGAAAAAAGGCCAAAATGTTGGGACTAAAAGTGCATTTACGCCAATTTTTTTCAATGTTTGGAGAATGAATAGTGTTGCCTACCATTCTATTACAATGTAGCCACAATTGCACCTAAATCATCAACACCAAAACCTCTTCTACATTCAACAACACTCAAATCTTGAAACCCGGATTTTGTCATCCAACAACATCCAAATCTCAAATCCATATTTTATCATCCAACAACACCCAAATCAAACACTCTAAATTTTTCTTGTATTATCCAGCATTAGACTTAGATAACCCACCAATGTTACCCACTATTAGACTTGAAAGTTCAAAATGGGTATGAAATACCCTTGAACGTTTAGACCCCAAAATACAAAAATACCAATTCAAGCTTTATATCAAACAATTAATGTGCGGAACATGATAACAAGCTTACAACAGAATTGATAAACAATCTAGGCCAAATATAAACACATCCACAGCAGTAAATATAAGGCAAAGAATTGCCTGTTTGGCAAAAACTGACGTTTTGCATTCCCTTCTCACCCTACTATATATACACCCTTATACCCATCATTTTGAGAGAGCTTCCAGAAAGAATTTTTGTGAGAGAAACCCTAGAGAAAAACAAGATTGCCTCATCCCCAATCTTTACCTTAGAGTCTCTATAAATTCATCTACTCTCTTCCTCTCCATTGATAAATCCTTGAGAGGCTATTAACCAAATCCTTTTCTCACCATACCCATATCTGTGAGAAGGTTTATTTGGTGCTTTGGGAAGCAGTTAGGAAGGGACCAATTCATATTGGTTGATGCTATGGGCTATAGCGGAATCCGATAAGCTAGAGAAGAAAAAGGTTCGGTGCAACCTCGTTGGAGCAAGAAGCTTGGAGGGCTTAGGTACCTGGGTAGATTAGGCTTGGAGGGTCTATTGCTGTTCATGTATCCCAACTACATTTTCTAGTGGATTATTGACCGCTTGGAGGGCGGCGGAGAAGTTTTACGCCGAGGACTTCGGTTTCCTCTTCGATAACACATCGTGTGTTGTCCATGTGTTTGCATCTTCCTTCCCTTTTTCTTTGCCTTATATTTACTGCTGTGGATGTGTTTATATTTGGCCTAGATTGTTTATCAATTCTGTTGTAAGCTTGTTATCATGTTCCGCACATTAATTGTTTGATATAAAGCTTGAATTGGTATTTTTGTATTTTGGGGTCTAAACGTTCAAGGGTATTTCATACCCATTTTGAACTTTCAAGTCTAATAGTGGGTAACATTGGTGGGTTATCTAAGTCTAATGCTGGATAATACAAGAAAAATTTAGAGTGTTTGATTTGGGTGTTGTTGGATGATAAAATATGGATTTGAGATTTGGATGTTGTTGGATGACAAAATCCAGGTTTCAAGATTTGAGTGTTGTTGAATGTAGAAGAGGTTTTGGTGTTGATGATTTAGGTGCAATTGTGGCTACATTGTAATAGAATGGTAGGCAACACTATTCATTCTCCAAACATTGAAAAAAATTGGCGTAAATGCACTTTTAGTCCCAACATTTTGGCCTTTTTTCATTTTAGTCCCTACATTTTCATTTTATCACTTTTAGTCCCTAAACCAATTAATGGGTGACATTTAAGTTCTGACCGTCACCCAACTAACAGAAAAATCTTAAGTGGCTAATAGAGTGCATAAGTGGCATGTTAGATGTTGACGTGGCTAATAATTTAATAATAAAAATACAACGTCAGCATCCATGTCAGCATTTAAATTAATAAAAAATGCCAGGTCAGAACAAATTAAAAATAAACATTAATCTAATTAAAATATTTAAAAAAACAATTAAAAATAAATATCTAAATTGTTAAAAGTTAGTATTAAATTTTTAAAATGTCAAAGCTAATAAAATTATTTCTCCCTCTCTTTGATCTTTCTCCCCTAACCGATTCTTTTTTTTTTTTTTTTTTTNATAGACTTTATGAAATGTGTTTCTATTAAAACTTTATTTCCTCTTCTTTATATGTGTATTTATTTCTTAAAACAACTCGTAATGACTCAATACCATATATCTGTATATAAGTATGAAGTAATATTTAGTGGTAATTAATAATAGGATACAATCAATATCTAGGGCTGTGTTTGTTTCGTGTAAAACGTTTTCTGGAAAATACATATTTTCCGGAAATGCTATTTTCCGGAAAAGGAAAATATTTTTAAGTGTTTGGTTGAATTATGAAAATTGTTGTGGAAAATATTTTCATGTGTTTAGTTCTATTAGAAAAATGCTATTTTCCGATGGCAAATTCCGGCAACAACACAACAACAACAACAACAACAGCAAATTCCGACAACAACAACAACAACAACAACAATCAGTTCATAAAAAAAACAACAACAACAACAATCAAATTAAAAAAAAAAAAAAAAAAAAAAAAAAAAAAAAAAAAAAAAAAAAAAAAAAAAAAAAAAAAAAAAAAAAAAAAAAAGAAAAAAAAAAAAAGAAGGAAGATAAAAATAAGCAAAGTGCAAACCTCATAGCACGGACAATTCAAGCTACGTAATTCAAACAAACCAACAAAAACAGAAATGTGCACTCTGTTTCAACTTATTTATATTGGAAGCTCCAAGTTATGAAAAATCTACGTAGTAGGCTATTGTCTTGGAGAGTCAGACAGGGTTGACGTTCAGAGCTATCATTTGAATATTGTCTTGGCTGCTGCTCTTGGTAACGCCATCACTGCCAGCATGGTTACCGCCAGGAAGAATTTGGGCATTAGTAGCAGTACTGTTGATAGTTAATAACCTGTGAAGTGTGAGAATGAGTGTGATGATGACGATGACCAGGCCAAGTATTTGAGCAGCGAGTTTAACATCTGAAATAAACGACATTTGATCCCTACAGTAACAAGAGAAAATTAGTAGTAAGTTTTCTACTCGAAGTAGCAATAAGATATTAATGGTCTAAGTCACTATTGTGTAAACTTCAATTCTTTCATAATGGATTCGGTTTACCTTAAGGATAGTTAGGTTAAACCATCTCTAGGTTTTTTATCGGTTTGGTTTTTATGGGTCATCATATCTTTGCGTTCTTTACTTTCTGCGCTTTATATTAATATGATATATTTGTGTTAACCTAGATCTGTTTAATTTGACTAAATAATTACTTGGCTAATTAACTAGGTTAATCTGGTTGTGTTTTAAGGAATCTAAAACCGTACACAATAAATTAAGGCCAGGAATAAAACGTGAGGAAAATGTTTATACTCTTTTTTTAGAGAGAGTTTCAACTTATGACGTCCATTCCTAATAATAGCTTTTTATCATCAAACTAAGACACTAATCAGTTTTTGATGTAAGTAGGGATTAAACTCCAAATTTTTTATTCATCGATCAGAAACTTTACCAGTTGAAAATATTTATACTTTATATTATAGTTACGCGAAGGTGATTTTTCAATACTACATATATATATATATATATATATATTAGAAAGCTTTCCATTTCTTGTTCCTTTCCCTTTAGGGTGGAAATACTAAAATGAGTTTTTAAAAAATAAGACATTCAATCAGCAGTCCCTCCAATAGTAAAGTAAATTTTTTATTTGGAATTATCATATATATATATATATATATAAAATATTAACGAGGATTCATCATTTTCATATATATTTTTCTTCTCTATTTGCTTTTCTTCATTTTAATGAACATCATCGGGTCATCTTCCTAAACTTTAATTAGTATATAACTCTTGTTTAGTTTATTCTGAACACGTGCAAAAACTAATATCTACAAAAGAATATATAAATATTCATCTACCATTTTTTTTTCATTGGATTAACTCCATTTTTTTTGGGTTCAAATTTTTGATGCCCAAATATTAAATTCTTTAATATGTATATAAAATAAAGAAATAAAATCAAAATTTTGGGTCCTTGAATAATTAGGTTTCTTTTCCCTACCTTTCATATATATGATTCCTTTCTCGATTAAAAAAAAAAGAAAAAAGAAAAGTAAGAGATTAAATTTGAAAGCTTGGTGGGAGAGGGGAGGGATGGAGGGATATAGGACATGAGAGAAATAGATATTAGTGTAAATATACATCTCCTTTGTTTAGATGCCCCTTAAAGACCCTATTTTTTATTTGGTTCTAAAGTGAAAATGAGGGGAGATGATAATTAATAAGAAAATAGCAAATGTGATTTTTTTTTTATTAAATCCTATACTTAAATATATTAATGAGAAAGTGGAAAATACATTAAATTTTATTAAAATAAACCATTTTCTTCCAAAGTCCCTAATTGGGGAATTTTTTTTTTTTTTAAGGTTGGTTTTGTAGGGTTTAACTCCCTTCAAATCCCCCTCAAAGCCACTCTCCTTTAAAAAAAATTATGAATAAAGGAATTAAATTTTCATTCTTATCTCCTCTCTAATTATTCCATTTGGTTCAGTAAATCAATGATATGGAGTCATTGACAATAGAAATGTTGCATCTGAATTTCTTTGTTATAGCTACGAGTTTCCCTTTGGGTATAATGCAGGCCTCGAACTTACTAGTGTTTCTGCCTCGATAGCGAGGAGTTTACTTCTAGAATAAGTAGGTTGTATGATGGAAAACAGACCATCATTTCTAAGTTGGCCATAGCTCCCCACCATCAATTTATTTTTGGTTGTTTATTTTTGGATGACACTAAAAAACGTAAAAAAAGTATTTTATTATGGATGTTATTTCAGTGACCAATAGAAATTCCTTTTTCTAACTATTACTCCAAAGAAAAAATATATGGCAATTACTCGATTGGAATTTGACAACTTTTGGTTAATTTTTGTTAAAAATTTTTGGTTCAATTTTTTATTTGAACATCTAGTGGCCATAAAATTTAAATGTAAAAAATGGAATTATAAAATCAAGACTATTTCAATGACGTGAAGTCCATGACATGGTATAAATTATGTTTACTATATCAACATTTTTCATCTATCATAATGTCAATAAGTAGCTTTTTGAATTAATTTTGAAAATATAGCAAAAATAAAAGTGGTTGTTTATTTGTTCCTTTTAAATGTTAGTCTCTAGAGACATTTGAAGTAATGAAAATGGATTCTCCTTAAAATATATATATATATATATATAAATAAAAATAAAAATAAAAAACCCCACATTCCTTATCATAAAAATGGTACAAAACAAACCAATATTCTCTGGATGATCCAAACCAAAAATAAATATTCCAGTTGGATTAAAAAGAATTGCGAGACATGATAAAATTTTGGGCTACTTATCTGGTCTTGCTTTTGGTTAAACCCAATATGTTCTTTTGGACGCTATATTTTTTTTTTATAGGCCACACATATTATATCGGCTACTCTCAACTCTTTTGAACTTTATTGTATTGTACCACATGAAGACAAGTGTAGATGCCGATTGCCAAATCAACAAGGCAAACGTGACCAAAAGAACATAGTTGTGTGGTGTGTTTGTATGCTTTATATGGAGGGAGGGAAGATGCCTTTAATGCTCTATTTAGCTAGAGACATCCCACTTGAAACTGGATTTCTACTTGTTATGTTCTACAGAGTTTCTTAACCAAAAATGGTCGCCCCCTCTTACATTTTTTTTCTTAATCCAAAAAAAAAAAAAAAAAAAAAAAAACTACAGTATACAGAGTTTTCTTAACAAAAATTTCCACACCCTATCCCCCTCTAACCATTTTTTTTTTCTTTATAAAAAAATAATCTACTGACTTTTGAATGTTCTAATAGATGGAATTTTGGCCATGGGTTCCCTACTTTTGTTGACTTTCACATTTCATACTCTAGCCTCAAGACCCCATTGTTTCAATGTTGTTTTAAGGTAGATTTTTAAAACTGGATTTCAACATAATTCCATTTTGATTGATCTTATAATTAGGCTTAGACACTAATCAGTTTTTGGCATAGGCGGTACTCGAACTCCTAATCTCTTATTCAGTGATAATATATCTTATAAGTTGAACTATCTATAACTTGTCTATATTGTTTTAGTTTAGTTCAAGTCATGGGAAAATATATCTAGTGTTTCTAACTAAATTTTTCTTTTCTTTTTTAAACCTTATTTTCAAGACTCTCATTTTTGTTCTCATTTTTTTTTTTTTGACAAGAACCAAGCTTCATTAGACTAAACTAGAACAATAAAACCCAGCATCACTCTAGTCACATATAGCAAATGATCGGGTAAAGCCACATAATTTACAAAACCATTCTAGTATAATAACAATATATTAACATTCACTCTTATTTTGTCATATGTGAAACTTTATCTTTTAACTAACTAGATAGCTTACTTATAAATATATAATTTTATATGCACACAAAGAAGAAATTCAAAATTATGTGCACAAAGTATTTTTATATATTGTTAAACAAAGATTAGGTATGAATACACACACACACACTTTTTTATAGTCATATATCTATTACATACTTTTGAGGGTTTTACACTTCTTGTACCTTAGGCACGTGTCTTAATGTCATTAGATAACATTTAGTTTAGGCTTTTTCTAAGAAATAAGTTGGGTCTGATGCTCCCGTGAACTAGCTCCAAGGTCCCATTCTATTGTTGTCAGTTTGTGCACAAACATTGACTCCAATGTCCAGAGGACCACCCTACAAACTAGGCTTATTCTCTATTTCTACCATAGAAGGAACATTTCTCTAGTTTCCGCGCGGAATTGACTTTTCAATCTGTTAAACTATGATATTAATAAACCAATAAAGATATACTCATCATTTTCATATTCTTCTTCTTTTACTCTTATTTTTATTTTTTATTTTATGATCTTTCTAAACTCAAATAGTAATTTAGTATATATAAAAATCGTCTAGTTTACTCAAGTGCAAAAAAAAAAAACATATCTAAAAAAAAATATTAATAATTCTATATATTTTTTTATAAATCAAAGCATAATATACAATCATTGTCCGCATAAAAAAAACAATTATGATCAAAGAAACAATTAATTAATAAATAAAAAGTATATAATCTTTGTAAAAAATTCTTTCTATGGGCTACTTAGGCCACTTGTTCCCTTTTTTTTTTTTTTTTGGAGAGAAAACCCAAAAAATAAACTCCAACAATCTTTCTAAAATGCAAAATTTTCCTCTTCCAACCCCCCCCCCCCCGGCCGAGTTGCTAAGTTGCTTTCTTGGTGTGTGGAGAGCACAGTAGCTTCTTTATACATTTTAAATAAAATAAAATATTCATCCAGAGAATATTGGTTTGTTTTGTACCATTTTTATGATAAGGAATGTGGGGTTTTTTATTTTTATTTTTATTTATATATATATATATATATATTTTAAGGAGAATCCATTTTCATTACTTCAAATGTCTCTAGAGACTAACATTTAAAAGGAACAAATAAACAACCACTTTTATTTTTGCTATATTTTCAAAATTAATTCAAAAAGCTACTTATTGACATTATGATAGATGAAAAATGTTGATATAGTAAACATAATTTATACCATGTCATGGACTTCACGTCATTGAAATAGTCTTGATTTTATAATTCCATTTTTTACATTTAAATTTTATGGCCACTAGATGTTCAAATAAAAAATTGAACCAAAAATTTTTAACAAAAATTAACCAAAAGTTGTCAAATTCCAATCGAGTAATTGCCATATATTTTTTCTTTGGAGTAATAGTTAGAAAAAGGAATTTCTATTGGTCACTGAAATAACATCCATAATAAAATACTTTTTTTACGTTTTTTAGTGTCATCCAAAAATAAACAACCAAAAATAAATTGATGGTGGGGAGCTATGGCCAACTTAGAAATGATGGTCTGTTTTCCATCATACAACCTACTTATTCTAGAAGTAAACTCCTCGCTATCGAGGCAGAAACACTAGTAAGTTCGAGGCCTGCATTATACCCAAAGGGAAACTCGTAGCTATAACAAAGAAATTCAGATGCAACATTTCTATTGTCAATGACTCCATATCATTGATTTACTGAACCAAATGGAATAATTAGAGAGGAGATAAGAATGAAAATTTAATTCCTTTATTCATAATTTTTTTTAAAGGAGAGTGGCTTTGAGGGGGATTTGAAGGGAGTTAAACCCTACAAAACCAACCTTAAAAAAAAAAAAAATTCCCCAATTAGGGACTTTGGAAGAAAATGGTTTATTTTAATAAAATTTAATGTATTTTCCACTTTCTCATTAATATATTTAAGTATAGGATTTAATAAAAAAAAAATCACATTTGCTATTTTCTTATTAATTATCATCTCCCCTCATTTTCACTTTAGAACCAAATAAAAAATAGGGTCTTTAAGGGGCATCTAAACAAAGGAGATGTATATTTACACTAATATCTATTTCTCTCATGTCCTATATCCCTCCATCCCTCCCCTCTCCCACCAAGCTTTCAAATTTAATCTCTTACTTTTCTTTTTTCTTTTTTTTTTAATCGAGAAAGGAATCATATATATGAAAGGTAGGGAAAAGAAACCTAATTATTCAAGGACCCAAAATTTTGATTTTATTTCTTTATTTTATATACATATTAAAGAATTTAATATTTGGGCATCAAAAATTTGAACCCAAAAAAAATGGAGTTAATCCAATGAAAAAAAAATGGTAGATGAATATTTATATATTCTTTTGTAGATATTAGTTTTTGCACGTGTTCAGAATAAACTAAACAAGAGTTATATACTAATTAAAGTTTAGGAAGATGACCCGATGATGTTCATTAAAATGAAGAAAAGCAAATAGAGAAGAAAAATATATATGAAAATGATGAATCCTCGTTAATATTTTATATATATATATATATATGATAATTCCAAATAAAAAATTTACTTTACTATTTAAAAATATATATGAAAATGATGAATCCTCGTTAATATTTTATATATATATATATATATATGATAATTCCAAATAAAAAATTTACTTTACTATTGGAGGGACTGCTGATTGAATGTCTTATTTTTTAAAAACTCATTTTAGTATTTCCACCCTAAAGGGAAAGGAACAAGAAATGGAAAGCTTTCTAATATATATATATATATATATATATGTAGTATTGAAAAATCACCTTCGCGTAACTATAATATAAAGTATAAATATTTTCAACTGGTAAAGTTTCTGATCGATGAATAAAAAATTTGGAGTTTAATCCCTACTTACATCAAAAACTGATTAGTGTCTTAGTTTGATGATAAAAAGCTATTATTAGGAATGGACGTCATAAGTTGAAACTCTCTCTAAAAAAAGAGTATAAACATTTTCCTCACGTTTTATTCCTGGCCTTAATTTATTGTGTACGGTTTTAGATTCCTTAAAACACAACCAGATTAACCTAGTTAATTAGCCAAGTAATTATTTAGTCAAATTAAACAGATCTAGGTTAACACAAATATATCATATTAATATAAAGCGCAGAAAGTAAAGAACGCAAAGATATGATGACCCATAAAAACCAAACCGATAAAAAACCTAGAGATGGTTTAACCTAACTATCCTTAAGGTAAACCGAATCCATTATGAAAGAATTGAAGTTTACACAATAGTGACTTAGACCATTAATATCTTATTGCTACTTCGAGTAGAAAACTTACTACTAATTTTCTCTTGTTACTGTAGGGATCAAATGTCGTTTATTTCAGATGTTAAACTCGCTGCTCAAATACTTGGCCTGGTCATCGTCATCATCACACTCATTCTCACACTTCACAGGTTATTAACTATCAACAGTACTGCTACTAATGCCCAAATTCTTCCTGGCGGTAACCATGCTGGCAGTGATGGCGTTACCAAGAGCAGCAGCCAAGACAATATTCAAATGATAGCTCTGAACGTCAACCCTGTCTGACTCTCCAAGAGGACCAAGACAATAGCCTACTACGTAGATTTTTCATAACTTGGAGCTTCCAATATAAATAAGTTGAAACAGAGTGCACATTTCTGTTTTTGTTGGTTTGTTTGAATTACGTAGCTTGAATTGTCCGTGCTATGAGGTTTGCACTTTGCTTATTTTTATCTTCCTTCTTTTTTTTTTTTTGTAGGTAACACCGTAACAAGTTAGAGGGTTTGGATTGGAAGCTTTTATGTTCTAGGCTACACTTACACTTTTTTTTTGAGGTAATACACTCACACTTCTTATTTCATCCTTCACACTTCTTAGTTCATCCTTCTCACTGTTATGAACTCTGTATGTCCACTGAGGCCCAATTCTGGTTTGGAAATTACCAAGCTGTACTACAGAACAAGTAAAAAACAGCAAACATCGTAGTACAGTCGGTTTATTTTAGTAACCAAACTAACCAACAAAGGTATGGACTCCACTCTGTTTCAACTTTACTTATGAACGCGATTTTCTCCAAACATGCCCCAAATTACATTGTAAATAGTAGCAGCGCTGTTGATTGTGAGCGCGAAGCAGCGGGGGTCTTAAAATATTTTATATAAAAGTTAGCGGATAGCTAACCACATTAGAGGCCTGATTAGAATTCATTTATTTTGTTGAAATTAAATTTTTTTTTTGTTAAAAATACTGTAAATAAAACTAAAAGTTAGCTAAAATAGTATAGTAGGACCTATGAATAATAAAATAATCTAGCAAAATTAATCATGCCAAACGGACACTAGTTAAGGAAATATTTTTATAAGAAAGAAAAATTAATATCTTTTGACAACTTTTTTATTTTTATTTTTATAAAAATAGTATCAAATTTTCTTAAAATAGTTAGTTAACAATTTTTTTAAGAATACTCATTAACCAAACCTATTAGTCATACCCTTATTTTATTTATTTGCTTGCTTTGGTGCATTCAAACATCCAATTGGAGAAAAGAAAAACTGATAGATAATTAATACCTTGAAAAGTTTTATGTTTTTACAGTATTTTTATAATATTTTTATAACAAATCATAAATGATAAGTTATTATTGATTCTAATTGAATCCACTTCTTTAATAAATTTATTCCTTTTTATATTAAGCTTCACTGATACACTATTTTTAAGGGAATTCAAAAGATGAGATCATGAGACCAATAATTTATTGTGTGAGTGGATTTTTTTTATATGAAGTGCAAGTGGACCTTATGCATGGCATGAACATCAATTCTTTCTAATTAGTTTGGACAAACAAAATTGCAACAATCTCACATGCTCATACAACTTTTCTCCAAGACATTTCTTCAAAAGATACATGTTAATCTTATAGTTATACCACTGCTTTCTCACAAACTCTCTCGTAGACTCGCTTTATTATTGAGATCCACCACAGCAGAAAAATTACATTATGAATGAGTGAAAATTTCGGTGATAAAATAGGTGCCATCAGACTTTTTTTTTTTTTTTTTTTTTTTTTTTTTTTATGTAAAAAGTAAAAATTAAAAGAACCATAGCCATAACAGAGATAGAGGCACTTTGAGACACTCCTCCCCTTTTGTACTTTATTGAATATAAATAATTTTAAATTTGACAGCTTTGCCCAAGTTAAATTAGTCCAAAGAAGTTTATAAAAAAGATGTGCATGTGTGTAAAACCCCTCAAATGCCAAGGGGTTTCAGAATTTTCATTAAATGGGTCGTAAAACTCTGTTGTACCACATAAACAAGGATATAATCGCTAGATGGCTCACATGGATGAGGTAAACATGAACAATAATATCTGCTTAAATTATAATCATTACTTGGCGATTAGGAAAACAAGTGAACTATTTTGAAAAAAAGAGAGCCCAAAATGGAAGATTTGATTGTGGAGGCCCAAATCAATTCCAGCAGAAGGTAAAAGGGCCAGATCCACATTATTATTCATAAACCTCAGCAAGTTTTGGAGAAAAAAGAAAAACAGAGCGTGACTTGCACGAAAACAATCACAAAAACAAAGAAATCAAATTTTCCTAAGCGGAGGAAAGGAAACCTTATGGATTAAAATATTGAGGTCAAAGTTTCTCTGGCTAGTGAAAGTTTCTCTATGAACTTCTCCTAGGCTGTAGAATATTGTGTCCCTACTCGTAGGTGCTTTTGTCCCTTAGGATAACAAGGTTATCCTTAAGGCTAGTGGTTTCTTTCTTTCGGGGGTTTGGGAAACAGTGAAATCATGGATGATCTTACAAATCATTGTAAAGGTTTATCGATTTCTGATAGAGAAGGGCCAACTTTCGATCTTGAGGAGGATTTGGCTACGCCAGAATTTATTATTGCTGGCAAATTCTACACAAGAAGGGCTCTGAATATGGAAGCTATTGCTTCGACTTTTATGCCATTGTGGAGATCAAAGAATGGTTTCAAAGTCAAAAATATGGGCAATCACATAGTCCTCTTTACGTTCGACAACAAACATGAAGTGGATTCCATTCTCTCAAATGAACCTTGGAGCTTTGACAAGCACCTTTTGGCGTTGCAACGCTATGATAAGGACGTGCCAATTGAGGATTTGAAATTTAGTAGTACAGCATTTTGGGTGCAGGTACATGACATCCCAGTGAGATTCATGAATCCAAAGGTGGCGGAAGGAATTTGTAGCACTGTTGGAGCAATCATACAGAAGGCTGAAACGGAGATGAATGGAGGGAGTTTTATGAGGGTAAGAGTTAACGTGGATGTCACTCGTCCACTAAGTCGAGGAAGAATGGTGTCAGTTGGACAAGGCAAAGAAAAGTTGGTCTCTTTCAAGTATGAGCGCCTACCCAATATTTGCTACTGGTGCGGCTGTCTTACCCATGACGATAGGGACTGTGAAGAGTGGCTAGAAAGTGAAGGATCCCTAAAAGTTGAAGAACAGCAATTTGGACCATGGCTCCGTGCACCACCTGCGAGTCGTGTACAAAAAAATGTTATCTCTGTGCCCGGTTTTTTCACAAAAAGAAAGGAAGTTCATCTACTCAAAGAGCTTCGTTCCAGCCAAGGCAAGCTCAGGCAAACTCCACGGCGGTCCCTCCAGCCCAAACGACACATGATGACGTGGATCAGAACAACGTGGAGCAGTCAATGGAGCAATTAAGGGGATCGGTTACAGATGGCCCAATCAGTCTACCTACGGTTTTGGAGCAGAATAATGATCAGGTAGAACCGTTGGTGAATCAAGTAGAAAAGTGGAAGGTGAATTACAAAATATTAAATTGCAACATGCAGAGTCACGGTCTGCCAGCCCACCAGCAATTAATCTGCATTCAAACTCCCCCAAAACGGCAACCAATCAAGCTGTTGAACCAAAAGACCCGTTGCACAACAAAGATTTCCTTTCTGAGATTGCTGAAATTGATGAGGGGCTATTAAAGTTAAAGGCCGGGCCACACACATTTAATGCCATTGATTGCTAAAATTCCAATCAATGAGCACATGATCAGTGAGGATGCAAATGAGGCGGCTGGTTTTGAGTGTCTTGAAGAGCCAGGTTGCACGCCACTCAGCCATTACACGTGCAACAACAACTTCTACGAGCACTAATCACTTAAGTGAAGCACGTGACCATCAAAAACAGCTAGGGTTCCAAACTCAGCACAACAAGGCCGTGTTCTCCCAACTGGACTCGAAAAACACGTGAAGGAAACAGCGTCCAGCTGCTCACGTTGAACAGATCGTGGGGAAGAAAAGAGAAGCTGAAACAAAGGGAAGAAATTCCAATCTTCCTTCCAAACGACAACAATCTTACCATGGTGACAAGGATGTCTATTTTGAAGGGGCGGTGGCTGTGGATCAGCCCCGCAAGCGCAATGAATTGTATAAGTTGGAACTGCCGTGGTTTGGGCAATCACGTGCAGTTTCAGAACTCACCGAGTTGGTGAAAAAAATGTCGCCCTCAATCATCTTCCTCATGGAGACCAAAGCAAAGGATAAGTACTTGAAGAAACTTTGTTCGAAGCTTCATTGGAGAATGTACACATTGAACCACGAGTCAATACAGGTGGTGGATTAGCACTCTACTGGAAGAATGGGATCAATCTCAGAGTCCTAGACTCCCAACCAACATATATTGACGCTGTAGTTAANCTTTTTTTTTTTTTTTTTTAAGAAAAAATTTAAGTATATTTTATTAACTTAAATCATTTTGGAATAGATATCTAAATTTGCAGATGAAACAGCTCTTCTAGACAATATTTTGACAAAATTAAAATTAAACCATTGTAGAGTCAATGACTCAAGGGCATGAGCTAAACAATTGCCCTCACTTTTAACATGCTTAAATTAAACCATTGTAAAGATCTTGACAAGATTTTAACCACAGATAAAACTCCAAAAAATATGATACATCCTTGTGACCAAAGAACAAAAAATCTGGAACATCTTTATAAACATTGGTACGCCAAAATATTCTTTGGCCTAAACAAAATCAATTATCTCAAAGCTATCATCCTTAACCTCAAAAAAAAAAAAAAAAGAATAATTGAGAAGAAAGAAGATGAAGACAAAGTTGAGAGTTTGAAGAACAAAAAAGAAAGAAGCATTGTAAACTTAGTAAACTATAAAGAAGTAATAAATAAATATATGAGAGAATAAATGCAACAGGAACATTGAGGAGCAGAGGTGGCCATGTGGGTGTGAGCTTGGGAATGCGAAAAATGATTTGAAAGGACGGTTTTAGGAATGTAGTTTTATTTGCTAAATAACCAAATTTGTTCTTTTAAAAAATATAAATCTGACCACTTATTTTAAATATTTTAAAACACTATTTTTTATATATAATTAAAACATTATATTCATTCATCTATATAATTTATCTATTAAGTTCTAAATATTTAGAAATAAATGTTTAGGTTCAAATTTTATATATGTTGGCAAACCAAGCACAAAAATATGTCTAGTATGCGATATTTGTGGGTCAACCAACATTAGCCCAAAATTTCAACCCATTAACATCAATTCAAACTTTAAGCAATGTTACTACATTTAATATTTTTTAATTGGATATGAATTTTGACAAATTCACCATTGAATTACATTATCTTTGTATATTCTCCATACTTACAAAATTTCAAGATGATCAAAGATCAATAACCATATCATTAAACAATTGCTTAAATTCAAATTTCTGTAGTTTAAAATAATATATAAAATATGAGTTTATAAATCAAATGATAAATAACATCCAATTGGCAAGAAAATTTGTGTGTATGTTAAGAACATATAGAACATGTAATATAACAATTAGATTTGTAAAGCTAAGAGAAATTTCAATTGGAGTCTAATTTTAAGACATATGTCTCATATAATTCTTAAATATTATTATTATTATTATTATAGTGGTTGGGTAAACTAAAATAGAGAATTTCTTGAATAAAAGTTTACATTAATTTTTTGTCATTTGTTTCAAATAAACTTATATTTATTTTATAAGTAGCTAATATATATTTTCAAATACACAAAAAATTATTTATGTTATATATAAAACACGTAATTTTTTACTGTAATTTTTAATCAAAAATGTAAAACCCACCTTTTAAGTTTCACCACTTTTCATTCCAGTCCTTTAAGTTTACATACGGTTATTTCAGTTCTCTAAATCTCAAAACTCTTCAATTCAGTCCTCCATTAAACAACCATCCATTTATGCCATTAACACCCCAAAACAATGTTGTTTTGGTCTGATTTTAAAATTTTATTTTTATTTGATTATATATTTCTTAATTTTAAAAAACGTTAATTAAAAAAATTGAAATTAAAAAAAAAAAAATCCAAACCCCACATGATGTCATCCCTCCGCTGAGGGGAGAGAAGGTGATGGCCAAGAAAGTATGGAAAGGAGAGAGGACGATTGTGAAACAGAGTAGCTTTGGCAAATCAAGGTTTAGATGTTGATGATGAGGTGGTGGAGATGATGACAGTGGATGTTGTAGATGTCGGAGAACTAGAAGTTGACCATGTGGGGAGTATGGGTGACGAGGGTTTTGATTTGGTTGGAGTCTAAGTGTGACTTCAAAGAGGTCATGGGTGTCTTGGTTCACTTCGTGGTCGAAAATGATCATAGCCATGGTGGTGAAAATGAAAAAGGAATTCTAGGTTTTGGGTTCTAAGAGTGTATGAGAATGAAAGTGCAGAGTGTTGAAAGAGTATATAAAAGAAAAGGGTACAAGGAGAGATGATTGGAATGGTAGTGGTGTTCATGTTATTAGGATTTGTATAGTTTTTGTTGGTAGGTATGGAGGACGTTTGGGTTTTTCATTTTTTTTTTTAATTTTTGGTTTTTCAATGTTTTTTAAATAAGAAATAAATAATTAATTTAAAATTTAAAATTAATCCAAAACTGCATTGTTTTGGGAGTGTTAATAGCATAAATGGATGGCTGTTTAATTGATGACCGAATTGAGAAATTTTGAAACTTAGAGAACTGAAATAATCAAACGTAAACTTAGAAGACTGAAATGAAAAATGATAAAATTTAGACAGTAAGTTTGACATTTTGGCCTAACATTTATTTCATGCTCATGATTCCATCCAAAACTATTTAGACTTGTAGAGCACTCGAAGAAACTGCGAATATAAAAACTGAAATTGAAATTCTAGAGTACAACATTGGATGGTAATAGTTTGACTGTAATAAGGGTGAATAGTTGTGAAAAGATGCTACGTCCACAATATTTTTATAACAAATCACAAGTGGTTAGTTGTTATTGGTTAAAATTTAAAACTAATATTAAGATTACTTTTTTGCCCCAATAATAACAACCAGTAACAACCTGCCACTTATAATTTGTTGTAAAAATATTGTGAAAATGTTGTGAACATTTCATTTTTTATAGTAGTGTATGGAAAAATAAAGCGCGAGGGATGTTTTTGGAGCATGGGCGCGTGAGCAGGTGAACGCGCGTTGGTAATCACCCATTGCTGATGCTTATTCCTTTGGGGTGAAAGAAATGGACAGCAAAATCTAAAAGCGACCAGGATTCTAGTTGATGCTATAAAAAGTACTTACCCAAGTGGTCCAATTGTCCTTCAAATTTCTTAGATATGATTGGAATTTACTTAATTTGTCTTTCTGAGATATTCATTAGCAGTCGGATTAGGATGACCCTGTAGTATAAGCCAAAGATTTTTTCAACTCTTAACAGGAAGAGACTAAACGGTACTGCTTGAGGGTCCCCACTAATTTCATTTAAAAGTTCTTAAGCCATCAACTCGGTGGGACCTTAAAGACCACCTTCCTTTTTTTCTTTTTTTTTGAGGAACGACCACCTTCTTAGTAGACTCAATCACCTTGCACATAAAATTTCCATCACCTTCCTTAGTTGCTCAACAAATTTCCATCACCCCTAGTAAGACAACATTTGCACCATCTTGCATTTTGGTATGGCACATGAAATTTCCATCACCCCTGTAAGACATAAAACTTACATAACCATGCATCTTGGTAGCACTTACTAATATTTTCATTACTACTCCCCCCATGTGATAATAAAACAACATAATTGAGTGCCGATTTCACCATCTCATATAGTTAGTGCTAGCCTGCTAGCTAGGTTGTACTCTTCTTATTCTACTTGGTTCTAGTTTGGGTTGTTCATTAATTCTGGATATTATTTTACTATCTGATGTGATTTTCATTCAATTTCGTTTCAGCCAAAAAGAAAAGTGCTAAATTAAATAGAACTATAAGGGAAAAAAAGAAGCAATTGTAATGTAAATTAAGTGTCTTTTAAAATAGGAGATTATAAAGATAAGCAACTAAAGTTTTAACGTGGAATTAAAGTGAATCATCCCATTAAAATAAAGTTGTACTTATTTTTGCAAATACTTTTATGGCATGTTTGGATGTTTAAAAAAGGAGGGGGAGTAGAGTAGAGGGAGGGAGAGTAATCTAATTACCTTGTTTGGAAGTTTTTTAAGGAAGGAGGGGGAGGGGTTTGGAGGGGTTTGGAGGGGTTTCAACTCCCTCTAGCCCCCCATTTTTAATTCCCTCAAATTGGAGAGATTTGGAGGGAGAGTAGAGTATATAAACTATTGACCAAGTAAATTACCTAATTTACCCTTATTATATTAACAAAATTACACAAGAGGAATTTTCAACTCCCTCTAGCCCCCCATTTTTAATTCCTCCAAATTGGAGAGATTTGGAGGGAGAGTAGAGTACATAAACTATTGACCAAGTAAATTACCTAATTTACTCTTATTATATTAACAAAATTACACAAGAGGAAGGGCTAATTACTCCCTTCCCCCTTACTAATTTTAAAAACATCCAAACAAGGTGGAGGGGAATCATTTTCCTCTACTCTCCTCCCCACTACTCCCCTCCCCTCTACTCCCCTCTACTCTCCTCCCTCTCTAAACTTCCAAACAAGCCATTAGTTGTTACAAGACGCGTATTTCTATGGTCTTCGTCCTTGTTTGTTGGGGACAGTTGTCAAATTCGACCAAAATCCAAATCCTTTTCTGTTTTAAATTTAAGATTTTTTAAAAATGTTTCTCTAACTAATGTTTGGTTGTCACTTATCACTAAGCAAATGTTGCAGTTGCTTAAAAAAAAAAAAAGCATATGTTGCAAGTGTTATAGGCAATTTAGTCATTTGGCATGTATCATCCTCGCAACTTGCAAGGATTCTCCTCTCATTTCTCTGTGTCACACCTAAAACACCAAAATCATGGTCTAGTTCTCTTTGAGAAGACAAAGCCAAAAGTTATAAGATTGGAGGTTCTATATCCTATTTTAGAAAAGGACAAAATTTGCCAGTAAACATAATTGTAGTCATTGGCTACAATTCTCACTAAAAAAAATTAACGCGATTATATATTTGAGAAATTTAATCATTGAATTGCATGTTTTTTTGTATTCTTAATACATATGTCAAATTTCGTTTTAATTAAATGTTATTTATTATTTGATCCATAAGCTTATTTTTTATACATAATTTTATATGAGCAAAACTTAGATACAGTACCTTAGCCACTGTTTGTTACGTACCCATTTTAAAATTTAGCCACCTATCTATTCACTTAATAGAGCAAATGTCCATCTCTTTTTCTGTTTTCTTTTTCTCCTTTCATTTTCTTTAGATGCTTCAAAACTTAAAAACCCTTGAAAGTCCAAAACTCCAACATCCCCCATCTCACACTCTAAGACTTCTAGATTTTGAAGAAATCAATATTTCAAAAGGAGGAAAGGGCTGGCTCTCGTGTGTTTTGCGTTGTAAATTGAAAGATTTGTTGGATACCAGTCTCTATTTCTTTCTTTGTTCCTCTCTTTTCTAATCTCTCTTTTGATAATTCTTTTTTCTGATCTAACCCTTAAAACAGTCAAAAGGTCGACATGGCTGGCTTTTGATATCAAAGATTTGAACTTTGGTTTGCAATTTGAATGGCTAGTTGGGCTCGGACCACTGGGTAGGTGCCTGGCTTTGGTGGCTGAAAAAGATCATACTGATCTTAATTTCAAATTGGAGTTGTGATTTCTAAATAATTACTACATGGGATAAGGATAATTTTTCCAAGAAAAAAGAAGGTGAGAAAGAAGGAGAATTCTAGATCATGAACTTTGGTTTTCACACATCTGAAGGAGACCGACAAATAAAAAAAAGGGAAAAGGATGTTAACTGTTAACGCACGTTTGCTTTGTTAAGTGAATAGACAAGTGACTAAATTTTAAAAGAGGTACCTAACGAACAGTAGCTAAGGTACTATATCTAAGCTTTGCCCATTTTATATTACAAAAACTAAAAATTTAAATATTTGATTGATAGCATAGCCTTTGATCTTTGATCTTCTAGAAACTTTGCAAGCATGAAGGATATAAGAAGAAAATGTAATGATGAATTTGTAGAAATTCACATCTAATTAAAAAATTTCTAGTGAGAGTTGTAACCATTGACTACAACTAAACTTTTTCCTTTAGAAAATTCAAATTTCTAATAAGTAAAAACTATGTTGGGTAAATTTATTGGGTCTAATTATATGTTATTGTATTTTGTTGATAGGTTTCCTATAAGCATGTCGCAAGACCAATATAGGTGGAGGTGAAGTTAGGGTCATAAAATTGTACTATTGATGAATTAAATCTTCTAACTATTAATAATGTATTATAGACATCTTTCTGTTTCTATAGTCAAATGAACTTTACGTATTTTTTTTTAGAGAAAATGATAAAAGTTAGAATTTTAATGTAGTATTAATTGAGTTGTATACTTATATATATATATATATATATTTATTTATTTATTTATTTATTGTGAATTAGTTAGAATTTTAATGTAGTATTAATTGAGTTGTATACTTATATATATATATATATATATTTATTTATTTATTTATTTATTGTGAATTCTTAGAATCTTTTAAACATAAGTCTCTTAAAAACAAATTAAGAATAATTTTGAGAAGTAAACCAATTATAATTATTTACGTTTTCTTTTGTTGTTGATGCAGATAAACTAGAAGCAAGCTAAATGATTCAGAATTATTGCTGTAAATTACCTAATTAATTAAATGACAAAGTCCCACATTGGATAGAAATAATAAGGATGAATGGTTAATATATGGTTGTGAATCTTGTGACATTAATGTATTTATTTGGTAGTTCCCGAACATTAACGGTTAATCGACCACTAATGCTAGCGTCCCTTATCAGCAAAATAAAATCAAAATAAAATGACTACTTCATCCCTTTTGAAAATGAAAAGTGACTACCTCATAAAATCAAAATAAAATGTTCCTTTTCGCAAATGAGTCACTACTTCATAAAATCAAAATGTTCCCTTTCGCAAATGAAAAGTTTCGCAAATAATCAAAATAAAATGTTCCAAAATGTTCCCTTTCGCAAATGAGTCACTACTTCATAAAATCAAAATGTTCCCTTTCACAAATGAACAGTTTCGCAAATAATCAAAATAAAATGTTCCCTTTCGCAAATGAAAAGTGAGTCACTACTTCATAAAATCAAAATGTTCCCTTTCGCAAATGAACAGTTTCGCAAATAATCAAAATAAAATGTTCCCTTTCGCAAATGAAAAGTGAGTCACTACTTCATAAAATCAAAATGTTCCCTTTTGCAAATGAACAGTTTCGCAAATAATCAAAATAAAATATTCGCTTTCGCAAATGAAAAGTGACTACAAGTGGCTACTTCATAAAATCAAAATGTTCCCTTTCACAAATGAGTCACTACTTCCACTTTGCTTGGAATGAGTTGGTCCTAAAACCATTGTTAGAATAGCAAGTGCATGTGCATCGGATTAATTGTAGTAGATTGTAGTGTTGATTGATTGTAGTAGCTAGCTGATTACAAATTGTATTGGTTACTAGTACAGCTGATTAGTTAGTCACGGGCATGAGTCAGTTACATGAGTTCAAAAGTTAGTTAGTGGGCGGGAAGAGTATAAGACCAAGATAGTGGACTGTACTGTGGACTAACAATAAGCATTTTCTCAATTCATTTTCTTCTTAATTCTTCTCTGTTCCATTTCTCTTCTTCTGGAGGACCAGCTGACCTCGAAACCAGCTAGATAATCAACTTCCATCTCTCTGTGCTTAACAATTGGTATCAGAGCATCGTTCCTGTGCTACCATGACTGAAACTAGAGCTGCGGCCATGAGTGCAGTGAATGAAGCTATTGCTTCTCTTCGTACTTCTTCTGATCATCACAACAGAGACATTCAAGAAATGCAAACGATTCAAAGCATTCACACCAGAACCATGAATGAGATGAATCAGAATATCAATTCGATGAATCAAAATATCAATGTAATTTTACAAAAATTGAATTCAATCGATGTGAATCAAGATACTTCGCAGAGAAATGTGCAAGCCAATTCCATTCCAAGTTCTTCAACTTTGCCGTTTGCCAAGTCTGTGAGGTTAGATTTTCCACGATTTTCAGGTAGTGATCCAGCTAATTGGGTTTACAAGGCAAATCAGTACTTTGTGTACTATCAAACTCCTATTACAGAGAAGCTATTGATAGCTTCCTTTCACATGGATTTAGAGGCATTGATTTGGTTCCAGGAAGCAGAGGAGGCTAAGGTGTTTACAGATTGGGAGTCCTTGGTACCAGCATTGCATGTTAGATTTGGAACCAGTGCCTACGATGATCCTATGGAGGTCTTGACCAGGATGAGGCAAACTTCAACAGTGGCTGTGTATAAGGCAGAATTTGAAGCTGTCTCTAACCGAGTCAAAGGTCTTTCTCCTTACACAAGCTTAGCTGCTTCTTGAGTGGTTTAAGGGATGAAATAAGGTTACCTGTAAGAATGCTTAACCCTCAGTCCTTGAATGAAGCTTTCGGATTGGCTAAAATTCAGGAGGAATATGTGTGGAGTAGCAGGAAGAGCACAAGGAATCATCAAGAACCAGGTAACACTTCAATTCTTGGTTTGCCTAAGAATAATGCATTGTTAGATAACAAATCAAAGGTACCAGTTAAGAGACTTACTCCTGCTCAAATGGATGAAAGGAGGAAGAAGGGGTTGTGTTATAATTGTGATGAAAAATGGGGGCCTGGGCATAAGTGCAAAAGTGTTAAATTGTTTCTGTTAGAAGGGATTGATATAACATCGCAGGTACAACAGGAGTTCAAATTACAGATTTAGATGAAGAGTTCTGTAGGAATAAACTTATAGAACAGGAAGAGGATGTGGGGATCACCTTATATGCTTTAACTGGGACTCCTACACCAGGTACTATGAGGGTTAGAGGTAGGATTAAGGGCAGTGGATTGGTGTTGTTGGTGGACACAGGTAGCACTCACAACTTTGTGGATGCATTAATGGTCTCTCAATTGCAGTTAAAAGTTGATACCTCCAGAATCTTAGAAGTTAAGGTAGCTAATGGCATATAGTAAGAACTCAAGGCTTTTGTAGTAGTGTACCAGTGTGTATACAAGGAGTGGAATTCTGTGTTTCCTTTCATGTACTAGCCTTAGGAGGGTGTGATGCTGTGCTGGGCACTCAATGGTTGAGTACCTTGGGTATAATACAATGGGACTTCCAGTTGTTAACCATGAAGTTTCCCTACAAGGGTCAACAGGTCTTGCTGCAAGGATTAAGTCCCTCTTCAGGCTCTTCTTTCATAGATTGTCATCAGTTCCTTAAAGGATCAGTAAGGAAGGGATTGCTGCTTCACATTCACTCTGCAGCTGAAGGGTTGTTGGAAGAAAGTATACCTGCAGAAGTGGAGTTGTTGCTGCAGGAGTTTGGGCAGGTGTTTGAGACTCCTACAGGTTTACCACCCATAAGAGGTCATGAGCACCAGATTACCCTCATGGAAGGCTCTCAACCAGTATGCCAAAGGCCTTATAGATATCCATTCTATCAAAAAAATGAAATTGAAAGCATTGTGAGGGAGTTGCTGACTGCTGGGTCAATCAGAAACAGCACAAGTCCTTTTGCTTCTCCTGTTTTGCTAGTGAGAAAAGCAGATGGATCTTGGAGGATGTGCATTGACTATAGGGCATTGAACAACATTACTATCAAGGATAAGTTCCCAATTCCTGTCATTGATGAGCTGCTAGATGAGTTGACTGGAGCAACTGTTTTTTCCAAGCTTGATCTGAGGTCCGGATACCATCAAATTAGAATGAAGGAGGAGGATGTGCCTAAAACAGCATTCAGAACACATGAAGGGCATTATGAGTTCTTAGTGATGCCATTTGGTTTAACCAATGCTCCCTCAACCTTTCAATCCTTGATGAACCAGGTTTTTAAGACTTACCTCAGAAAATTTGTTCTAGTCTTTTTTGATGATATTTTGGTATATAGCACTTCTTTATCTGAGCATGTGAACCATTTGAGATCTGTCTTGGAGGTGTTAGCCTCACATAAACTTTATGCTAAGAAGTCCAAGTGCAAATTTGCTAGTAAGGAGGTGGAGTACCTCGGTCATGTCATCACTAGTGCAGGGGTTCATACTGATCCTAAGAAGACAGCAGCCATGCAACAGTGGCCTACTCCTACTGATCTCAAGTCTTTGAGAGGGTTCTTGGGGCTCACAGGATACTATAGAAAATTTGTTAAGGGCTATGGTCAGATTGCTGCTCCTCTAACTGCCCTGTTAAAAAAGGATGCATTCTCTTGGACTGAAGAGGCTGATGAAGCTTTCCAGAAGTTAAAGGCTGCCATGGTTCAACCACCTGTGTTAGCCCTTCCAAATTTTGATAGCCATTTGTCATTGAATGTGATGCTTCAGGTAAAGGATTGGGAGCAGTGTTGATGCAGCAAGGTAGGCCTATTGCCTTCCATAGCCAAGCCCTTAAGGGTCGAAATTTGGACTTATCTACCTATGAAAAAGAATTATTAGCTCTAGTGGTTGCTGTAAGAGGTGGAGATCTTACTTGATTAGTAGACCTTTTATTGTGAGAACTGATCAACAAAGCCTTAAGTACCTCTTAGAGCAGAAAATTGGTACTCCTATTCAACAGAAGTGGTTTGCCAAGTTATTAGGATATGCTTTTGTGGTTCAATATAAAAAGGGTAAAGAGAACCTTGTGGCTGATGCATTGTCAAGAAAAGTTAATCCTGGTACTGATTTGATTACTACTGGACCTTCCATTGTAGCTGGTTCTGATCATCTTACTCTTGGCACTGAATTAGACTCTCAAGAAGGTATGGTGTGTATGATCTCATTTCCTTCTCCAACTTGGCTTAGTGATCTCAAGGCAAGTTATGCCACTGATCAGCAAGTGCAGAGCATTATAAAGGCCTTGGGTTCAGGTCAAGTTGTTCCTAAAGGCTATTCTCTGCAGAATGGGTTGTTGTTGTACAAAGGGAAGGTTTACTTAGGCACTTGTGGTGCTTTGAAGACTGCTATCTTGCATCAGGTCCATGACAGTCCCTTGGGGGGTCACTCAGGCTTTCTTAAGACCTTGCATAGGGTAAAAAGAGACTTCCATTGGCCTGGTTTAAGGACTGATGTTAAGAAGTTAGTGAGAGAGTGTGATATTTGTCAGAGGTTGAAATATGAGACTTGTAACCCAGCTGGTCTTCTGCAACCTTTGCCAATACCTGAGAAACCTTGGATGGATGTTAGTATGGATTTTGTTGAGGGGCTCCCTAAATCTCAGTTCAAGGATGTGGTGTTAGTGGTGGTGGATAGGTTCACTAAGTTTGTTCACTTTGTGCCATTGTCACACCCTTACACTGCAGCCAAAGTAGCCCAACTTTATATGCAATATGTTTTTAAATTGCATGGTTTACCGGCCACTATTGTCAGTGACAGAGATCCCATCTTTACTTCACAATTTTGGCAAGAGTTGATGAGGCTTCAAGGGGTTAAACTTGCTATGTCTACTGCTTACGACCCCCAAACAGATGGCCAAACAGAGGTAGTTAACAAGAGTTTGGAGCATTACTTAAGAGCATTTGCTGCAGACAAACAACATTCTTGGGTGGAATGGTTACCCTTGGCAGAATTTTGGTTCAATACCAATTTTCATGTTTCTCTTAAGATGACACCTTTTGAGGCATTGTATGGTTTCCTCCCCCAAGACTCTTAGATTACATTCCTGGCACTACAAAAGTAGAGAGTGTGGAGGAGCATTTACGAAGTAGACAGCAATTGATTGTATTATTGAAGCAAAATCTAGTGGCTGCTCAGGTGCGTATGAAGGTTACTGCTGATAAGCACAGGACTATGAGAGAATTTGAAGTTGGAGATTGGGTCTATCTGAAGCTGCACCCTTACAAACAAATGTCCTTGAGGCAGAAACGTTTGGGAAAACTATCACCTAGATTCTATGGTCCTTTTCAGATATTGCAGAGAATTGGTCCTGTCTCTTATAAATTAGACTTGCCACCTGAATCCAAACTTCATCCCACATTTCATGTTTCTTGTTTAAAGCAAAGGTTGGGTCAACATGTGATGCCTCTGCCTTCTTTACCACCTGTGGATTCTGAGGGCATTCTCAAGCCAGAGCCTATTGCTGTGTTACAAGAGAGGTCTCATCATCTGCGGAACAGGTCTGTTACTCAGGTCTTAGTTCAGTGGCAAGGTGAACGAGTGGAAGATGCTACCTGGGAGGACCTATCCTTGCTGCAACAACAGTTTCCACACCTTGTGGGCAAGGTGTTTTAAAGGGGAGGGTATTGTTAGAATAGCAAGTGCATGTGCATCGGATTAATTGTAGTAGATTGTAGTGTTGATTGATTGTAGTAGCTAGCTGATTACAAATTGTATTGGTTACTAGTACAGCTGGCATTAGTAGTTATAACTGATTGTATTGGCTGGCATGAGTTAGTTACATCAGTTCCTAGCATTAGTTAGTCACGGGCATGAGTCAGTTACATGAGTTCAAAAGTTAGTTAGTGGGCGGGAAGAGTATAAGACCAAGATAGTGGACTGTACTGTGGACTAACGAATAAGCATTTTCTCAATTCATTTTCTTCTTAATTCTTCTCTGTTCCATTTCTCTTCTTCTGGAGGACCAGCTGACCTCGAAACCAACTAGATAATGAAAAGTGAGTCACTACTTCATAAAATCAAAATGTTCCCTTTTGCAAATGAACAGTTTCGCAAATAATCAAAATAAAATATTCGCTTTCGCAAATGAAAAGTGACTACAAGTGGCTACTTCATAAAATCAAAATGTTCCCTTTCACAAATGAGTCACTACTTCCACTTTGCTTGGAATGAGTTGGTCCTAAAACCATTTAGTTGGTAGCCAAAGTGACTCACTTTTGGTCCTAAAACCATTGAGTTGGTAGTCACTGTTGGTCCTAAAACCAAAACCAAAACCCAACGTGCAAATGAAAAGTGACTACCATTGAATAGGAACGAGTTGGTTTCCTTGCCTTAGAACCAAAACCCAACGTCCTATACTCCTATAAGAACCCAACGTCCTCTGCCCTTAACTCGTTCCCTTCCTTTCACTTTGCTAGGAACGAGTTGGTTTCCTTGTCCTAGAACAAGAACCAAAACAAAACCCCTCTACTCCTCTAAAAACCAAAACAAAACCAAGCGTCCTCTACTCCTCTAAGAACCAAAATGCAGCCTATGCAGCCTCCTCTACTGGGTGAGAATGAATATATCTTTTTAACAATTTTTACTTTTGTTGGTTCATTTCATACAATTAATTTTCTCTTGGTTACTATAGTGAACGAGCTTAATCCAGAGGTTATACTTGCTGCTCAAATAGTTCTTGGCCTGTTTGTTCTCATAATCACACTCCTCGCTCTTTCCAGGTTTTTAACTAACAACACTTCTATGTTGATACCTACTAAGTGTGTTTTAATTTTACATAATTTGGAGCTTCCAATATAAATAAGTTGAAACAAAGTGTGCTTTGCTTCATGCTCTGTTTTTATTGGTTTGTTTGAATTGCGTAGCTCGAATTGTCCGTGGTATGAGGTTTGCATTTTCTTTTTTCATTTTGCAGAATCTATATTGTGTGGATCTATTGTGGTTTGTAATGTTCTATGAATAAAGTGATTTTAGACCAATACTTGTTGAGGGCTTAGGAAAATTTGAACCGTTTGTTTTTGCGATTGTTTTCGTGCAAGTCATGCCCTGTTTTTCTTTATTCTCCAAACTTGCTGAGGTTTATGAATAATAGTGTGGATCCAAGCCTTTCTCTTTCTGCTGGCCAGTTTGGGAAGTTTGAATTTTCCTGTGGTTGTGAAAATTTGAACTGGTTTTCTGATTGTTTTCGTGCAAGTCATGCTCTGTTTTTCTTTTTCCTCTTATACTAGTTAAAGTTTATGAATAATGGTGTGGATCTGGTTTTATCCACAAAAAAAAGAAAAAAAAAGTGTGGATCTGGGTCTTTTTCTTACTGCTGGCCGGTTTGGGAAAATGTTTTGGCCTCCATAACCAAATCCTCCATTTTGGGCTCATAAACAAAAAGGTGGATTTGGATATATTTTTATAGAAGCCCAAATCAACATGGATAAGTCACTCTTTATCATCTTCTCTTTTGGGAAATGGTTCTTAGTTATTTTCCTAATTGCCAGTCAGAGATTATGATTGATGCATATCTAATTGCTCATTTATATGATCTGGAATTGAGTTTCCATATTTTGGTTTCCTTTACAAATCAAATAAGGGTTGTCTTTTTGGAATAAGTTTGCCTTGTCCACTTGAGCTATTTTTTCCTTGTCCCATTTCCTATGTGGTACAATAGAGTACTTTTCAAAAGCTAGATTTGGGCATAGCATAAGCTTCAAGTCCAAATACTCCAAACCATTTGGTTGACCCTAACACATGTAGATAATTGGTCCAAAAAATTAACATCTCTGGTGGATGAGAGTTGAAGACATCTAGATTTAATGGGTTGACCAACATTTTAATCCGACTAGTAAATTTAATTTTGGGCCATTTAACTCAATTAAAAGTATGAATAATTTTTTCCCCCCAAAAATAATCCAAACACTATTCCAATCAAATAATTGCCAATATGATCATAAAAATAAAAACCATGGTAAAGGAAAATATTTTTTTTTTTAAAAAGTAAATATTTTGTTGTTGTGACTAATAATACATTAATTTGTAAATATTATACAATGAAATTCGTTGTAACCTTAGCATCACTTGCACAATAAATCTAAGGACAACATTTTTTATGATTTGTTTCGCAACTCTTAATATGACTTATTGTATAACAAAAGTAGTATTGGAGTATAACAAAAGTGGTATTAGTAATAAAGTTTATTGAAAATAATACTATTCTAATCATAACCGTTTACGTCAACAATTACCAGTTAAAAAATATTATATCCTCAACATTACTCTTTTTATTACATGAACATTAGCAATGTGTGTCAAGATGCTTAAATTAGAATAGTTTAAAGGGAGTGCTACTTACTCTAAATAGTAGTATTACTCTTTCTTCTTATAATTATGAGAGTTAATTAACAATTGTGTTACTCTTCCAACTTCCAACATCCGTTTTTATTGGATACCACGCTACTCCTTACTATTGTGTACCATTGGAATGATTAGCATTACTATTATAATCTCTTTAGCAAGGCAGAAATTGTCCTCATAGATATATAGACTCAAATAAAAATATTTATTAGTGTATGACATTGTTACAGGTTATAAGAGGATAAAGGTGTGAGGATCTTCTAGAAATTCAGCTTGTTCTGTACCGTGTAAACTTCTTATTATTCTCTGTACGATTGAATACATTCTTATTAATTAAAAAGTCCTGGGGGGTGGGGGGACATCCCATGACATGGGAAGACATATTAAAAAAAAAAAAGAAAAAAAAAAGAAAGAAAGAAAGAAAGAAAAGGGTAGAGGTAAAATTACAAAAATATATATTTCTCTCTCAACTCAGCTGTCTCTCTCGCCTCACCCTCACTCACTCTCACTCTCACTCTCACTCTCATCCGCCCCTCATGGTCTTACCCAGTCACCCTCACCCTCACTCTCATCATGTGGTGGTTGCTGTTTGTCACGGAGGAGCACGAGACTGTTAGATCGGAGAGAGATATGATGATCGGAGGAGCTCTTGGTCGTGTTGAGGTCAGGCGAAACCCAGAGGTGGGATTGATGGCTGAAACCTCCGCCGTTGGAGCTTTGGTGGTCTGAGTTCTTCCTTTTTTGTTTTTTGGGTTCATTTGACAGTCTAAATACTCTGTACTGTGTACTAAATCATAATTTGCTTGTCATTGATCTTGTAGTTTAGTGGTAGTGTCTAATCTCTTCCGTGACAAATATTGGATTCGAATACCCCTCATTTTTATTTTATAAAAAAATAAAAACAAAAAAAATTATTTGCTTAAAAATCATAGCTAGTGTGTAATTATGTGTACATATACCTATATAAGTGTTAGAATAGATGCATCAAACTTCTTCTTAACCACTTACTACACTTGTGTAGATCAACAAATCTTTGTTAGAACGAAGAGGTTGCCCCAGTCTCAATATAATCATGTCCAAATCTGACTGGTCCACTTTCTATTCCGACAATCACAATCTGCCACTCCTTTTTTTTTTCACCTTTAAAAGAATCAATGGGGGAAAAATGCACATGATATACTGATTTTTTTCCCTGTCTAGGAAAATGCATACCAGTGTAAAAAATGGGATATTACGGGTGGAATAAAAGATTCTCATTCGCATCAATATTATGAAAGTTTCATTATTCAATTTAATATATATTGATCAACTAAATCATCCGATTGCTGGGTACTTGGTAATTACATTTTGACCATTTGAGACCTCTTAGTCATAAAGACCTCTTACATTTTGACCATTAAAAGAAAATTTTTTATTTTTATTTTTAAAGAAAAATCTGTTTTTGTTTCAGATTTCAGCAAGTTGAGTTGGTCCTAGAACTCATCTCTGAAGCAGTTGGGACCCTTGTCAGCATTGTTGTTCTACTCCTACAGATAATACACGATCTTCACCAAATAATCTCAATGGAACATGAAGGGTGAGAAAGTATTTCAACTTCTTTCTCCCCATAACCCATTATTGACGCTCTGTCAATTTTACTGTTATTCTAACGATTCCATTTTGTTTCAGATTTCAGCAAGTTGTGCCGGTCCTAGAACTCATTGGTAATGTAGTTGGGTCCCTTTTTAGCCTTGTTGTTCTACTCCTACGGTTGATACGCATATGCAGAAGGATTTGGTCCATTTTGACTGCAAGACAACCTGTTGTTGTTGCCAATGACCACTAGAACGAAGTCCCATTTGCTGATATTAACAATGGCGAGAATGATATACCGCTTTACTGTAATCAAAGTGTCCTGTTATGCTTTTGTTTTGAGTTATTACTACATAGATTCTATAATATTTATCTGCGTGCACATGTGCGTATATTTTGGGTCTTTTGGCATATTCTGTCATTTTCTCATGGTATAAAAATAGAAAAAGAATGAAATGCATGTTTGCTTCTAATTTCTTCAACAGAAAAAAATAGCTTTAGAAGATTTATTTATCTTAATTATCTGTGTTTATTTTATTTTATTTTATGTTGGTTATCAGTGTTTGGCGTAAGATTTATATTATTAGTGAAAATTGAATGTTTTCCTTTTCGCATTTGATTTTCTGGGTGTTTTTCATTATCATGATCATTATTAGACATGACATTCTTCCATACCATCTGATTTTAGGAGGAAATAATATATTATATATGCTAAAGAGAGCGCGTGCACACATGGTTGAGCCTTTTGTGACTTGTCCATCTAGAGTCTAGATTGTCGCACTTGACTCTTCTCTCTCCAAATTATTACTGAAAAAACATGTGTACACAACTTCTTGTGCTTTATCTTTTTAAAAAAATAAAAAAAAAAATTTGTGCTTTATCGATCTGCCTATAAAATGGAACCAGAAAGTTTAGAAAACGTAGAGATTCGCTTCTTGAGTTCTTGGTTGTTTGTCTATCTTTCTGCCTGTTCGGGAACCAGGTTGATACATATATACTTATGATTTATGCAGATCTGATTGTTATATTGGAACTTGGTTGATTTTAATATATATGGTGTAGTTTGCGTGGGTGTATACGTCTTTAATTTCTGCCTTACAGCTATTAGGGTTTATTTGTCATCAGATATTTAGCTGTGGTCTTGATCATGGTAATCTGTGTTGTATGTGAAATTTATTTCATTTTTGTGAGGAAAAAAAATTCTTTCTTTTTCTCAGTTCTAAGTTGTACTATATGATTTTCAGCTCATTTTGGTCTCACCAGGCCTTTTTAGAATATTTTGGGTCTGATCTGGTATTTTTTTGGAGAAAAGTCTATATGGGTTTGTTATAATATTTTAATAGAATGAATTGTAGAATAGAGAGTGAGATGTAGATTGGATTATCAAAGTGGATCTGTAAATTTGAAAAGAAAAAAAAAAAAACTTTTTAAGAGCTAAATTAGAGAAATTATAGAAG
>NW_027070542.1:52256-88963 GCF_002906115.3 Quercus suber | reverse complement strand
TATATATATATATATGAAAGGCTACTCTATGCAAGAAAAGCATAGAGCAAACCAAAAAATTACAAGAAGAAAAAAAAAATAGAGAAAATACATAAAAGAAAACTAAGCAACAAATTAATTACAATAGAGAAAGAGAGCTAAGAAAAGAAGAGAGAGAATCACTAGTCGTGAATCCTCAAGCCCGAGACCGATCAAAAAGAGTTCCACTAAAAGAAGCAAGCATCTGGTCATCGGAACTTTCCAAATCCTCAAAAATCTGCCAATTTCGTTCCTTCCAAAGACACCATAGTATGCACAATGGAACTAAATTCCAGATCTGAGATGAATGCTTCCCCAACCAATTCCACCAGCCAAAAAGCAAATCTGGAAGCAATCTAGGTATGACCCACGACACTCCAAAAGTTATAAAAACAAAGCTCCATAACCAATAAGCCATCTCGCAATGAAGAAGTAAGTGGTCTACTAACTCCCCACAGTATCGACACATAATGCACCAGTCCACAAAATCCAAGCCTCTCAATCTCAGGTTATCACCCATTACGATCTTATTCCAAGCTACACACCAAATGAAGAAAGAAACACGTCGAGGGACCTTAACTCTCTATATACATTTCCAAGGAAAGACAACTGAGGGAGAATCCCACAACTTGTTATAATATGACTAGATGTCAAACTCCCCATTAGGCTTCAACTTCCATCTCAACCGGTTTCCAACATCCATTGAAGGAGTATTGGCTCCCAAGATACAAAGAAAATGCAGCCCTTCATCCATCTCCCAATCATTAAATTTCCGAATAAAATGAACATCCCAAATTCTTCTATCCTTCATCCCTTGCCTTGTTAAAGAAGCTTCTACAGAAGCCTCCCTGTCAATAGCAATACCATATAGCCTTGAGAAAGCCACTTGGAAAGGTTGATTCTCATACCATCCATCCTGCCAAAATCTCACTCTATTCCCCAAGCCAACAACAAACTAAGCATTTTTGCTAAAATCCTCCTAGCCCATCCAAATACCTCTCCACAAACCACACCCATGAACTCCCCTGCCTAACTTAGAAGTCCATCCCCCCCCACTCTTCCCCAAACTTTGAAGCTACCACCCTCCTCCACAGCCAATTCTCCTCTTTCCCAAACCGCCACAACCATTTCCCCAATAATGCCTTATTGAAAGTAGTGACTTTTCCTTATACCTAAACCACCGTTGGCTATGGGCGCACAAAATTTATCCCATCCTACCAGAAACTTAATCAACTTTTTGCTTGCTACAAGTCTAATTTTTATTTATTTGTGGGTCCAATTAGCAAGGGTTTCTGGTCTTTCATATGCATTCTCTTTAGCAATAAAGCATTCTCCAAATTAGTCTATTTAAGTCGAGAATTAGTTTCTCAGGTCATCAGGAAGCCAAATTGAGTTTAAGAACAGTATTACTACTACTATTAGTATTTATTGGAGTTTTCTATCAGTTTAGAGTTTCTCTTAAACCTAGAAAGCATGATGGTTTCTTCTTTGGAGTGATTCCTAAGAACCTACAAGCATGAAGCTAATAATTATTATCTTATTTTCTTTTTGATCTCCAGCGAGTACAATCAGATTTGATTAGAGCCTTAATTTGCGAAAATTGATTTCAATTCATCCCAAATGGTAACAAACATAACCCCAAATTTTTCTCTTGACATGGTCTCAGGTAAAATTGAGGCTAGCATGCAACCTAAGGTTTCTCAGATAAAAGAAACCTATGAAAAAGATACCTGTCCAATCTTAGACAAAGAGCAAGGACGATATGAAACTCTTCTGGGTAGATATGGTCCAAGGTTGTTCATGATTGGTTTTTTGATACACGTAGGACCAGACTCTATATGAACACAACACTATGCACCCATTTATATATGAAATGAGATGAATACAAATATTAATTAAGCATCCCACACCCAAAAGCTTGCCACATAGGTGTCCAAATCCCTAATGGTTGAGTGGCTTCCACTCTTATTTCAGAGTATATTGGTAAAGATTGCGTACTTGGAGGAACTCTATAATGCATTCCCCAGTCTAGTCACATTTCCTATCTCAGTACTCAAGACAGGAGGAAATCACCAGAGAAAACTTTTATTTTGAAAGTAAAATCACAGGAGACAATTGGAAAAAAAATGTTTGCAACAATGACTGGAAGAATCACAGGAGATGGATTTTTTTTTTTTTTAAAGTAATAATGCTCTACTAAAAAAACAACTAAAGTGCTCCCCAGGTACACAGGCAGTGTACTAAAGGAGGCAGCAAAGTTTCAACTAAAAGTGAATAAACCTAGAAACTCCTCTAAGGTAGAATATGGAATATAACAAGCTACCCAATTTTTTTCTCAATTGTTGAGAATCCTACAGGCACTACACCAGTTGGGTAGCTTCATTTCTCTGTCTAACCACAACCATCCCAAAGGTTGATGCCAAACCCAGAAGCAAAGGCAGATATAATTTGTCAAGATGGATGGAAAAGATTGAGGTAACCCAAGAACATGAGTCACATCACTATCAAATTATGCATACATTGGAGATGAACTCCAGAACAAAAATTAGCAAGTTTAAAAGGCTTAATTCATGCAGAAAGAGATACTGCATGGCATGCATGACAGCTAACATAGTTATAAAATATAGAGAATAGAAGAATACATTATAAGCATAAGGTAACAAAAAATAGAAGAATGTGCATGCTTTTAAGGGAATAAATCGAAAAGAAAAATGCGGCCGAATATCTCACCATCATGGTCAAATACCACCTGCATAGGAAAAGAAAAATGATGAGTCAACTTTTATAATTACAAAAGAAAAAATATATTAAAAGGAAGTCCAAAAGAATAAGGAAAACCCATTAAGATAATATAAGCAAAATCTGACAGAAGGTGAAAACGATAAAAAGATTTTTTTTTTTATAGGTAAAAAAATTCTATATGCAAAACAGGAATCCTTTAACAAAACAAACATTCTAATAAAGCAACTCTTGGGGAGAGAAACAACTACATGCTTATACAACCATGCATCAACTTGTGAGCGAGCACACTCATATTAGAAAGAAATCATACCGCCACATGGGAAGGAATAAATTCTAAGACATCAATTATCTGCAAGAACAAGAACAATGAGAAATTTCTTAGAGCTACTATTCAATAAAAATTGAAAAGATAATAAGGTTCATCAACAAGACAAATGAAAATGTTGCCATTGTATTTCTTGGGCTCCATAATCCTTCAACTAAACATACTTGGTACAACACTTGAAAAAAAATAAGTCGTGTCTCCCAACATCTACATATCTCCATTTACCATACCTTCTTTTGTGACTAATAAAAAGGTTACAGCCTAATTTCTTATAGAGAAGGCAGCATGATTAGTTAAATTCCATCTTGTGGATTGGAATTTTATGTGCTCTCCAATGAGAAATGGAGGCTTTGGGGTAAGAAAATTGGGCACCTTCAACCAAGCCCTGTTGGGCAAATGGATTGTGGAGGTAGGTCATTGACTCAAATCATGGAGAGGATTGATGAAGTAAATTGGTGTTGCATGCGTAGGCATGGTGGTGAGTCTGTGGACATATTTGTTTTTGCACTGTGATACTGCATATGCTCTGCAGACTTATATTTTCTTTTGTACTAGGAGTCCAGTGGGTCTTGCCAAGAAGTGTTGGCGATCTTTTGTTTAGTTGGAGGAGTTGGTTTGGCAAGAATGCTTCTTTTGTTTGGAATGTAGCCATTCTAGGACATCATAGAGGAAGAGGAGTCATTGCACTTTGATGATGAGGAAAACTTGGTGATTCAATTAATAACATGTTTCACTACATCATTATATAAGCAGTCTTCTGCTTTAAGTTCTAGAGCTACTCTCTTTTTTCTTTTTCTTTTTGTAGATTCAACTAATTCTCTCTCATTTCATTTGCAATTCTTTAGGATACCTTATGTATACACCCTGTGTACATGAGGTAAATCCTCATTTTCAATAAAAGTTTATTACTTATCAAATATATATATATATATATATAATCAGGCTCAGCAGAAGATATTCAGGGTAACACAGCGCATATTGGATGCTCAATTTTCTAATAGGAAAGAGAAAAGAACAAAATTACGTAAGTTTGCCACTAGATCTCATATTAAGAGAAAATATAACTCTAACAAGGATCTGAGAGAAAAGAAGTTACACCAGGTCAGTGCTTTAATAAAGTCATTTCAAGCACAGTAGAAGAAACAAACTGAAAGAAAATCTATAAACCCAGTATAAACATTACTTACAAGAGATAAAGCTGAAAATATAGTTAAAACCCAATCTCCATTTCCATCAGCATGTGATAGATGGCCATGGTGCAATTTTGCTACTCTCGATCAAAAGAAAATGAAATAATGGTAAGTAGAATTATATTATAGTCAACAATAAAAAGGAAGAAAACACATTTTCATTATACTATGCTAATATTAGTTGCACCCTGAAGCTAAAAGTTGCTGTTACATAGGAAGCCTTTTTTTTTTTTTTATTGCTAAGTTACACATACACGCACCCAATGGGTCCTGAACCCATGACCTCACCCAAAAGGAAATCTCTAAGACTTCAGAAAACAGGACAAGTCAAATGGTGAAGTTTCTCCCTTTTGTACAAATGAATGGAAAAACTAGTCCAGCTTCAGGCTGGGACAACACTTCAGCTCTATCAAATTGGAACAAGATGAATTTCACTACTGTCTTATGAAGGTTCAAAATTGGCCTATGCAATCAAAGGTTAAAAACTTATTCAACTTCTAAATAACTTAGTTTCCACCAAAGTAAACAAAAAATAATAGCTCAAACCTTTCTATTTTCTGATGAAATAAATGCTAGGAACACTCAGCAATTTCCCCTTTTTTTTAATTAATGGATTTAGGAAGCAACTTCAGACAAAAATAAGTGAAAGATTACCAATGGCCATTACTGTAAATTTCAAATGGTCCATTGGCTATTTCACATGATATTTGAGATAATTATAGTGACTGGACAACCAGTCCAAACAGAATAGTTCTCTTTAAAGCCCCAAATATTCTAATAACTTTATCCTGACAGCAGTAACACCATCATCATTTATGAACCATATAGTCAGTCAATTACCTAATTGTTAGATATAACCACTGTCGGGATACCATATGCAGTCAATTACCTAATTGTGGTCTTCTTCGTGGTTTTCATTTGGGGCCAATTAACTCTATTGGAATACACATTTCACACTTGTTGTTTGCAGATGATACCATCTTGTTTTGTGATGCTTCTAGAGATCAGTTGCTGTCCATTAGGCTGGCTTTGACTTGCTTTCAAGCGTTTACTGGTTTGAAAGTAAATGTGGGGAAGAATGAGATTGTTCCAGTTGGGAGGTTGGAAATATAGGTGCTTTGGCTACCATACTTCGATGTAGGGTGGGTAGTTTGCCTATGAAATACTTGGGAATGTTGTTGGATACTCCATATAAAACAACATCTGTTTGGAATCCTATTTTGGAGAAGATGGAAAAGAAACTCTCAGGTTGGAAGCGTCTTTATTTATCGAAGGGTGGTAGACTTACTTTGTTGAAGAGTACTCTTTCAAGTCTTCCTACATACTACCTATCCTTATTTACCATCCCTATAGCTATGGCTAATAGGTTGGAGCGTATTCAGAGAAAATTTTTATAAGGGTCTTTAGAGGATTGTTTCAAATATCCTTTGGTGGCCTGGGAGAAGGTGTGTTCACCATTAGAGATGGGTGGTTTGGGGATCAAGAAGCTAGTGCATTTTAATCAAGCCCTATTAGAGAAAAGGTTATGGAGGTTTGGACAAGAAGGCACCCATCTCTGGCAGAGGGTTGTTGCAACTAAATATGGGGAGGGTCAAGGGGGATGGAATACTAAAGTATGTAGAAGGGCCCACGGGTGTGGTCTATGGCGTGGTATTCATGATGGATGGGAGAGTTTCTCCAAACATGTGGCCCTAGTGGGTGATGGCCTCGTATTCTTTTTTGGCATAATAAGTGAGTTGCGGATAACTCACTTAAAATTCTCTATCCTCAGTTTTATGCGTGTTCAAATGACAAGGAAGCTTGCAATTCTGATGTTCAATGCTATCAGGAGGGTGGAAATGATAGAATTTGGAATTTGAGATATTTTAGGGATTTTCATGAAAGGGAATTAGAGGCTGCCTTCTCTTTCCTTGAGTTCATTCAATCTCGGATTCCTAGGGGTGTTGGGTGTGATATTTCCTATTGGCGCCTCAATAGGAATGACAAGTTTGATATTCGGTCCTATTACAATAAGATTCGGGATGCATCTATCTCCAATTTTCCTTGGAAGAGTGTTTGGAAAGTTAAGATTCCTAAGAGGGTAGCATTTTTTTTGTGGACAGCAGTTCATGGGCAGATCCGTACCTTGGATAATCTTATGCTTAGAAGGTGCTCTTTGGCAAATCGGTGTTGTATGTGCTATTGTAATGAGGAATCTGTGGATCATCTCCTCCTCCATTGTCCTTTAGCTCACTTGCTGTGGGTGCATATGCTTCAGTTTTTCGGGATCCAATGGGTCATGTCAGGCTCTGTGGAAAGCTTGGTGTTTTGTTGGAGCTATCGGCTGAGCAAATTTAATTCAGACATTTGGAACTTGGTTCCTGGCTATTTGATGTGGATTGTTTGGACGGAAAGAAATTAGTGCTCTTTTGAGGATACTAAGAAATCACTGGTTCAGTTACAAGCTCTATGCCAAAAGACTCTGTTTGATTGGTCTAGGTGTTGGGGCTCCTCAAATTGTTCTTCTATCATTGAGTTTCTTTCTTCTCTTAGTATTGCACCTCAAGTTTTTTTTTTCCCTTGTTGTTTGTTGCTTTTTCTTGTGTTCACCATCATGAACACCTTGTATCTGCTTTCTTCATTTTTTCATCTAAATTAATATTATTCTTATTACCTATTAAAAAAAAAAAAATACACCCCCATTTCATATGCACTGTAAAACATATACTATAAATTAGCTTAGCTACATAACGCTAAACCCATAGCCTGAAACTCAAGCACTCTTTTCAATATTTTGGATAAAGTAATCCAAGTTCCTTATTTTTATATAGGTAAGAATAATTTTATTAAAACAAGACTACTTCAAAAACGATCAACATGAAGAAGCCTAAAGATTTACATAGAAAAATTATGTACAAAAAGACCTCTAGAAACACAGCAATGGAATCACAATTCATAAAGCCCCCATGTATGAAACCAATCAAATAAGGAGTTAGAAAAGCTGCTAGCAACTGACTCCCCATACACTCCACATTTTCAAATATGCGCTAGTTACGCTCCTTCCAAACAGTCCACATTAAGCAAAAAGTAACCATGTTTCAAGTAATCCTAGTTCATGCAGTAAAATAAAATTACTAAATATAAGAACCCATCATCCCACACAAGTATACTAAATCTAGTCCAAAAGACATAAGAAGCAAGACAAAAGTTCCAACTTTGTCCAAGGCAAATGAGATCTAGCTCAAATAACACCTCCTCCCCCTTGTAAGAACAAGGTGGAGAGTAAGGTCATCGGTTCAAGACGCACTGAATGTGTGCAATTACCAATAAAATAAAAATAAAAGGTTTAGACTTTGTCCTATATAAAAATCATTTGATATAAGCCAAGAGGAAAATATCATAACATACCTAAAAGCTTGTAGTAAGCCCGGTAGATGATTGATGTGCCATCAATGAGCATTACTCTACCATCTGAAGGATTAGCATTCAGTGCCCTTTCTTCACACTTGGCTAAATTAAGCTGTGCATCTTGACGCAGTATATCAGAAGGAATGATTACATTATTAAGAGATGTTGCATTTGCAACACCAGTTAAAGACAACTTTGCATTATTGGATAAATTACAATAGCCCTGAAAACACAAGAATTGGGTACCAAAATAAGATGAATGAATGACAAACACAACATTTAAAATCACTTGTCTGTGCTCTAAAAATGAAAATTTCCCTAAAATTTGTAATGTCATATCCATTGTTGAAACTGCCAATCCTAAGGAAGAAAGCTTGTTATATTTCAGAGAATCTAATAAGTAATAATCATTAGATAATAGATACATATAATTAAGTATACCTTTCTCGATAGCCTGTAGGAAGGAAGAATCACATATGATCTCTTTAGATTGCATAAATAATTTCCAATGTTCAGCGTCCTTAACGAATTTCTCCCTAAGCATGTAAAGCTGCTCCAGAAGGAATGAATGTGGACAAGCGAAGATTGATAGGATGCCATGAATTCATAGCAGCAAACCTTACATTGTAATGTGTGCAACCCTGAAATTCCAATGATTTTGACCATATCACAATTACATGCATAATAAAATGACCAAAAGCAATGGAATAATACAAGATGAAAAATAAAAATAAAAAATTTAAACCCAACTAAAATTACTTTTTTTTAAATTACTTATTTCCTATCAGATATTCAACCTAAAGTACTATACTTTCTCAAGAACCAAAACAATAATAATATGAGGTCTTAAAAAACATTTTCTTTTCTTTTCATGTGGAATCTAGGCTACCAAACATAGTGCAAAAAAATGAAATTTAAACCAAAAAACTCCACCAATGAAAAAAAAAAAAAAAAACAATTATTTTCCAAGTCAAAGCAAAGTCTCGTTTTCGTGAATATTAAAAACAAAAGAGCGTAATTAAGCCAACCCTACATGTCGAAAAATTGGCTCTATATGTTCATAACTAAGCAATTTCTTACACAAGTTCCAACATTCACTGAACTACCTAACATATAAAATCTGGTACATTTCTTATACAATCCTCTTTAGTGGTTTAACTGAAACCTGCTGCTTGGTTGCCGAGAAACTGAGGGAAAATTAGAACTTCAATATTTTTCAATTATGTGCTGGCGAAAATCCCTACCAAAAAGTAAGCCAGAAGTTCGTAACAGCCACTGAGTGAGTGAAATTCTTAGGGTTTGTTTTCTGGAGTCAAAAAACAGTACCAAACCCTAATGTTGTTTTCTATGTTATTTTCTCGGTAACCAAACGGAGAACAAGTGAAAAATCAAATTTTGAGAGAGAGAAAAAGAGTTTATTTTCTCTAACCTGATTTCGTCAAAGCTTTGAGTCTGTGAAGTATAAGTACAATCGCCCGCGAAAACAAAATTTATGAGTTTGGGATTAGACTTCAGATATAAAAATGTGGGAATTTGGATAAGCTGCTCTGCGTTGCTGATCTTCCATGGATGTTTTCTCATGCCACTATGATCATAACACGTGGGTTTACCTGCTGGCCCCCACAATTTTTTTTTTCCCCTTTTATACATTCAATTGGGAGTGGGCTATTTGAAATTTTGAATGTCTACGTCACAAGTCTCAGATTTTGGCCGAATCCTAGAGCATTCACAGCAGTCAGCAGTGTAGCTATAATGCTATATTGCTAAAATTTAGCTTCACAAATACAAAAAAACCCTTACAGCAGTGGAGCTATACTTAAAAAATTTAGATGAATGGCTACAGTGCACATCTATTTACAGATGTGCACGGTAGCTTGGAGCAAAAAATAATAATAATATTTTATTCCAACCCCTTCTTTTTTTATTCACTCTCATTCCCTCTCTCTCATTCACTCTCATTCCCTCTCTCTCCTTCACTGAAGCTCATCGTCATACCTGGCAGAGAACATCCATGGTGTTCTGACCAAGACTCTCCGGCAGCAACTTCACCCGAAACTTCTGGACCCCATTCTTCACGTCTTGTTGAGTTTCGGCCTTGGGGACAGCCCTCACGATCTTGCTCAAATTCGAAGTCACCGTCGAATCCTTTCCGGAACAGAAACCGATCGACCTCCCATAGTCGCCGAACGTGGGCGCCCACGTCGAAGACTTCGGCGCGGTGCCCTGAGCCCCATACGGCTTCACCTTGCCACCTTCATACGCATACGCACCATCATCGCGAATCGAATCGCAGCGCGGAGACTCCTCCGATCGCTTCCCATACGGATTCTCATCGTCATACCTGGCAGAGAACATCCATGGTGTTCTGACCAAGACTCTCCGGCAGCAACTTCACCCGAAACTTCTGGACCCCATTCTTCACGTCTTGTTGAGTTTCGGCCTTGGGGACAGCCCTCACGATCTTGCTCAAATTCGAAGTCACCGTCGAATCCTTTCCGGAACAGAAACCGATCGACCTCCCATAGTCGCCGAACGTGGGCGCCCACGTCGAAGACTTCGGCGCGGTGCCCTGAGCCCCATACGGCTTCACCTTGCCACCTTCATACGCATACGCACCATCATCGCGAATCGAATCGCAGCGCGGAGACTCCTCCGATCGCTTCCCATACGGATCAGACCCCAAATCGGACCGGCTCCAACCAAACCCTCCGTACCTGTCGTCGAAATACCCACCAGCGTGGTCGAATTTCACCGGAGATTTGGGTTTTTTTTTTTTTTCTTCCTGCTGTGAACTGCTGGTGGTGGTGGTGGTGGTGGTGGTGTCGGTGGTGGCTGTGGCTGTGGCTGTGGCTGATGGTATTGTGGATGTGGTTGGTGTTGTGGTTGTTTGTTTTTGACAGTATAATATATTATTTTATTGTAGTGATTATATTATTTTATTGTGATGTGTATATTATTTTATTGTATTGAAAGCTAAAATAGATCAACTGCTGCAGCATGTGTGTAAGTAAAATAGATAAAGTGACTTTTTATGTAGCTAAATAGCTAAAATTTTGCCTTCACTGCTGTGAATGCTCTAAGCCTTTTGTAAAATGATATTTCTAATTTTTGGGTAATTACACTTTGCCCATCTGTAGTTTGCCTTTAATTCTATATGCTCACTTGTAGTTTCAATTTTGACACTTTACCCACCTGTGATTCTGACTGTGAGTGGTTTGTAACCCACCTCAATGTTTTCCGTTACTCTAACACCAAATAAACAAAAAAATACATCTCAAAACGAATTAAAACTCATTCTCACTCCCAAAACTCATTCACTCTCATCCAACCCAACGAATATCCTACATTACTCTCAAAATGGATCAAAAAAAATATTTGGTTTTGGAAAAGTGTTTTTTTTTTTTTAATTTTTTCTGCTGACTCTTTTTGTTACTACATGTGTAAGAATCGTGGTTCATGTTTCATTGTTTATATTTTTGTTGTTCTGTTGTTTTTGTGTTGGGAAATTACTTTCTAGTTTTTCTGTTGACTTTGTTTCTTTTTCTGTGTAAAAGCCGTGGTTTATATTTCTCAGATTTTAGTTTTTTTTTTTTCCTATTTGGAGCTACTTAGTATTTAGTATGTAACTTGTTATAATTCAAAATGATTTTCCAAAATGTTTTTAGTTTAGTAAAACACAAGGAATTATTAGTTAATTTTTTCTCCTTAACTGACGAAGGCAGCTCCTTAATTGCAATCTCATTTAAATAAAGCTCACTTAACTGTTGCATGTTTTCTGCAAAGTCTGGAATCACCTTGACATTGGAGCAACCAGAAAGAATAAGAATCTCAAGAGATTCTGTTTCAATCCAACTTGGAAGACTTCTAAGACGAATGCAATCTTTTAGATCCATAAAAATAAGCCTTTTGAGGACAACAACGGATGAGTGAACCTCAATCAAATTTGTACAACCTTCAAGATATATTTTCTGCAAATTTGGAATCCTTGTGAAATTTGGGGTGTTTCTTAGATTTTGGGAATGGCTGAGTTTGATAACTGTTAAATTGTTCAAAGGGTTTCTTGGTTAACTTCTCAGCAAGGCAATCAACAAGAGTTTTCCCCCTAAACTTTATATCATAACCATTCATTCCTCAGAGACCAAAGATTGTATTTGAATTAATCATCCCATCTTGGGAACTTAGATCCATAGAAATAAAATATTCCTGGCTTCCATGTAATTTCTCAGCAAGAGCAAGAGCTATTTCCTTCTTACCAAACCTATCAGGTCCAACAAAATTAAACCATATATCTTGGGAACTCAGATCCATAGAAATAAAAACCCTAACTTTTTGATCTGTTTTGTGTTTTGATTTTGAAAGAAAACGTGTTAGAGTAACGGCAAACAGGGAGATGGGTTACGGAGCAGTAACAGATTGAACCTCAAGTAGGTAAAGTGTTAAAATTGAAACAACAAGTGGGCACATAGAATTAGAGGTAAACCACAGGTGACCAAAGTGTAATTATCCCGCTAATTTTTTTAAATCAACCTATTTGATTTAATTCTTGGACTAATTAATTATTAGGTCACATCATTAAAAAATATATAAAAATTGAAACCCTACTAGTCTACTAGTACCAAATCGATAAGGTGTGATATTGAAAAGGGGTTTATTGCTTGCTTCGTGACACTAACTGTTACATGCAGTTTTGGTGTTGGCGTGTGAGTGTATTCTCTTATCTCATCCTCCTTCCCCTATATATGTGTGTATGTGTGTTTCTCAAATAAAAAAGATACTCAGTATTCTCGAGTCATCCCACATCGGTAAGGTGTAATATTGAGAAGGAGCTTATTACTTGCTCCGCGACACTAACTATTGCATGCAATTTTGGTGTTGGCGTGTGAATGTATTCCCTTATCTCATCCCCCTTCCCCTATATATGTGTGTGTGTGTTTCAAAAAAAAAAAAAAAAACCCTACTACTACAAGAGACATCCCAAAACAAAATCCCTTTGTGAGTGATGTGGTTAGTTAAGTGTTGACGTCTCATAAGAGATACTATAATATTATTGGACCTAAGCTCATTACTTTAAGCTTCTAGGTTAAGTGACATCTTTTTGTGTATGTTTGGTTGGGATTATTTTAGGGATATAAAATAGAGAAGAGAAAATAAAGGAGATTTTGGATGGGAGGGAAAGGGGAGGGGATTTTGGTAGGGCTTGGTTGTTTACTCCCTGAACCCACAAAGTCCAGCCCCACAAATTGGGGAGAAAATGGGGCGAGGAGAGGGGCTTGAAGGAAAATTACTCATCTACCCCTTTGTACTCTCTTCTTATTTTGTGCATTAATTTTCCTTCTTCTTTTATTTTTATTTTTTAAGGTTAAACCGTCTATTTAACACTAAGGCATTAAGAAAATAAATACACATACGTCCACAGAATATTTCAAGATCATGAACACAACAGATTCTACGAATTATGAAAAAAAAAAAAAAAAGGGGGGGCTTCAATAGGACCTGTCGCCAGAATTTGTGATTTGCTGGGTTGTACCTTCTCTCAGCAGAAATTCATAAATTTCTTATTCTTGTTTGATCCTGCCAATGCCTTCTCTTGCTCCTGATTAAGGAAGCTGAACAACTGATTGTCTGATAGTGCCAAAAAGGAATAAATCAACCTTAATGCTTGTAAATTCTTGTATTAAAAATCCTCGTCACTAATCAGGGTGAAACGAGCTTGAAGACGTGAATATAATGAGCTATCTTGCCATTCTAATTTTTCCCACCAATCTTTCTCCGCTTTAATCTCTTTAATGGTTCGAATTAAATTGGAGTCGATGCCAAGCTTCTTCAACATAGGGCAATCATAGAAGCTAATGTTTTCTAACGGGGGCCATGCACCTTTCATAATGTTAACCAAGTTGGGTAGAGAGTGAAGCTTTAATCTTTTCAAGCTAGGGAGTGTACCACCATCAGAATCAACTATCTTCTTAATAGCTGAACAATCTTCAACTATCAATTCCTCTAAGTTAGAGAAACACTGGACCATGGAGCTTGCAAAAACAAATTCCAAATTGGGGCATGTATACACTGTCAATACTCTTAGCTTAGCGAAGCTTCCCTGTGGTATCATTTCTTTACAAATCTTCCTCGAGTCTGGCAGAGAATTAATGGTTAGGTGCTCCAGAATCGGAAACACAGCACCAGAAAGTTCCGCGCCAGCAATAATTTCTTGAATCTCAGGACATTCCCTCACTACACACAATCTCAGTGCATAGAAATTACCAAGCCCAAACTCTGAAAGGCTGAGAACATTGACATGATGATCTAGACAGAACGCAGTAGTGCGAGTTAATACTTCTACCACCGCATTTGGTATAATCTCACCATTCACAAACCTCAAGCATTGACCCCATTGAACATGATCTAATTCCAGATTGTCCACATTTTGAGATGCAAAGCGTTTCACATCATGGCCAACTACAAATTTGAATTCGGTTAAACCCCCAATTTTCCATGTTGCGCTTTTTCGGAGAAAGCGTTCAAGAAACTCTACTTCTGGGAAATAGCAACAAAAAGTAGTCAAATTTGTCAAGTTGCTCACCTCATCTATGACAGATTTCACGTTCTCATTCCACCTCATATCTCCTGGGTACACATCAATACTTAGTGTTTCCAATTCACTGAGATTCCCTATTACAACATGTGAAAGCAATTCACGAGGCAGGTTAACATATTCCCTCTGGTTGACAGAGCCATAAAATGATACCTTCAAGTGCCTCAGAGAAGCCAGTTCAGAAATCTCATTTGATAATTTGTTAAGCTTAGTTCCTTGGAGATCAAGAACCACAAGTTGTCTCAGAGATCCAACCTCAGATGGTAGCCGAACCAGACGTTCACAATCTCTTAAAATAAGCACTTCAAGTATTGTAAGCTTACAAATTGACTCTGGTAAGAATTTGATCCTGGTTTTAGATAGGTTCAAAATTGTAAGAGAAGGCATTAAGTCAAAGAAGGAGGTAGGTATCACTCTTATATTATGATTTCTTTGGAGGAACAATGCCAAAAGTCTGAGGCAATTTGGTCTCTCTGGTAGGCTGGTTAGCTCATTGTCCATAAAAAAAAATAAAAAAAAAAAATCATCTTGGCTTCTTCCCATTCCTCTTTTAACGGCAGCTCAATCAGACCTGCACCAGCGCTTGATAAGAACCGATGATAATCAAGAATCGGCAGTCTATTTCGCATATGTGATAGCTGAGTCATTTTTGAATAACTTCCACACACAAACTGACAACCTTCGACTTCCAATGATAAGATCCTTGATGCTAAATCCCAAATCAAATTATGCATTTTGATGGAAAGTCCAACTTGCACGCTCTGCAAAAGAGAGGCTCCTAGAAGAATATTCTACTATATCACTTCCCCTCTTATAAGAATCTGGCCAATTTCCAGCAACTAAACCTTCTTGAATCCAATAATCCACCAATTTATCTATGTTGATCTCCTGATCTTCTGGAAATAAGGCACAATAAAGGAAGCAACTCTTCACGTCAGGACCCTCCAATCTGTCATAACTGAATTTCAGTTTTTGGATCAGAGCTTCATGACCATAGATCCCATGTGCGCTACACTCTGAAAATTCCTTCGATGCATGCATCCAGGCTAAAGTGTCATTCTCCTTAGCCAGTGCCCTTCCTGTAACAATGATCAGCAATGGAAAACCATAGCACTTTTGAACTATAGCTCTAGCAAATTGTTGGATATTTGGAGATTCAATGATCCCACCCACTTGTTCCCGAAACAACTTCCAAGCTTCTTCTGGTAGGAGTCCTTCCATTTGAACCTCTCTATCAGCACCCATGACGGGACTCGCTGATATTGGTTCTACTGCAGTTTGTTTGCTTGTACCTGCAGGAGCCAGAAATTTTTTTTCAGGGACCAAGTGAAATATATATATATATATATATATTTGAAGAGAGCCAGAGAGGGGATGAAATTCTAACCGGGAGGGTTGGACAAATTATATATACTTTTTACAAAAAGTTAAATCTAAAGAATAATCCATTATAACAAGTAAAAAGAAAAAAATTATCTGTCATAGATGATATGGATTAAGAAAATTATCTTTCATAGATGACAATTGCACAAGAATTAGCCTCTCCAATAAATTGAGGGTAAGGTTACGTATTATGATTTTTACCAGGACCTTGCAAAAGTGGGAATTTTATACATTGTGTGCAACCTCTTTAAGATGACAAATGCAATATGAATTTCTAACTCTTGACCACAAAATATATAATTTTCCTTTAATCTTTAAAGGAAAAAAAATTTGTGTCCATATTTCTAATTCTCCATATACAAAAAAAAAAAAAAAAAGAAAAAAAAAAAAGAAAAAAAAGAAAAAAGAAGTTCGCTTATGCGAAATATAAAAAAAGGCTTATATTAAAAGAAAGTTTTACTTATCTATTTTTAGGATCTAGTAATATATATCTTGAATATGCTTTGATTTAGTACTACATATATTATGACAATAAGCCAAAAATAAAATAAAATAATGCATTACCTATTTATATAACTTATTTATTTTAAGAAATTATATGTTGAAAATATTAATATAATGAGTTATGAATTAAATAAGAGTAATAAATGGAAAAAAAAAAAGAAAAAAAAGAAGAGATATTAGTCAATTATATAAATAAATGTAGGATATGTTATATATATATATATATATATTCTAGTAGAAGTGTAGAACCAATGGTTAAATGTTACCTCTAAAATTTTATTTTTTATTTTATAAAAAAATATAGGAGTGGTGGAATTTTATAAAGCTAGGCGATAATAACACCCACTCCATGAGGGGAAGTTATCTCAGATATTGGGACCATATAATGCCTCTCTCACATAGAAATGGATCCATACTCCATCCTTGTGAGAGGAGCTCACATATGCCCAAAAGATGCTACGCTTTTTCCTCCCTAGTGGTTCAATTGGTTACCGACATGCTTTGCCAATTGAAAATTCATCCGACCTTCTTTTGTAGGCTATGAAGGCACAATCTCAATTTCTGTTTCAGGAATGGACATCTTCCCTTTTTTCTCCATAACCTTCATACCATGTGCAGATAACAACTCTGGTTTTTCAAGAGAAATTGGCTTAGTCTCAGGGTCAGGTAGTACAAAAAATTTTGAGCTTTCGGAAAGAAAGGGTTCCACTGTAGCTCCTTTATTTGTGCTTGATGTCGAGACTGCTAGTGGAGTAGCCGGCTCCATTGGCTCCTTAACATGCACTGTCAATTTAGACAACTGACTTTCTCCTTTAATTTGAGAAAACACACTCTCAGTTTCTGCTCCAGAAGAAATCTCCGCATCTTTCGTTTCATGTGCATGTGAGGACTCTGGCGTTTTTGAAGAAATTATCTCAATTTCAGGTTCATGGGTGGAGGCAATCTCATGATCTTCAAATTTTGCTAATTTTGAACATCCAGAAACAACAAATTCTCTAAGGTATTCCAATCTAATGATGGTGCGTGAAAGATACAAAAGATTTTTGCAATGGCTCAGATCCAATACCATAAGACCAGTCAAATGCTCCATTGAGGAAGACAGCTTTTCAATTGCAGTTCCATTTAAATAAAGCTTATGTAACCGTTGCATGTTTTCTGCAAAGTCTGGAATCACCTTGACATTGGAGCAACCAGAAATAATAAGAATCTCAAGATATTCTGTTTCAATCCTGCTTGGAAGACTTCTAAGACGAATGCAATCTTTCAGATCCATAAAAATAAGCCTTTTGAGGATAGCAACGGATGAGTGAACCTCAATCAAATTTGTACAACCTCTAAGATATATTTTCTCCAGATTTGGAACCCTCGTGAAGTCTGGGGTCTGAATGAGATTTCAAGAATAATTGAGGTTGATGACTGTTAAATTGTTCAAAATCTGTTTGGAAAAGCAGGTTAGAATAATTAGCTTCAATTCACTATAGAATTTATTTTTAAAAAAAATAATAAATAATATAAAAGCATTGAGGAAACTAAACTACCTTAACTCCCTCCCAAAGTGGTTGATTTATGCTAGGAGGCACAATTGGTTAATGGTTTCAAATGCCATCCAGCAAAAGATTCTACTCCAATCTTTCTGTGAGGACTCCCAAGATTTTTGCAGTCCCTCAAATCCAACATAGTAAGATTTCTCAAATTTCCAATTGACGAAGGCAGCTTTTTAATTGTAGTCCCATTTAAATAAAGCTCACATAACTGTTGCATGTTTTCCACGAAGTCTGGAATCACCTTGACATTGGAGCAACCAGAAAGAATAAGAACCCTCAGAAATTCTGTTTCAATCTTGCTTGGAAGACTTCTAAGACGTATACAATTGCTTAGATTTATATAAATGTTAACATGTATAATATATTGTGGGCTTTAGGCCCAGTTAGGTTACTTGTATAACACACATATGTCTCCTATATAAAGGCATCTATGTATATTTTTTCATCATGAAATACAATATAATTACATTCAGTATTTCTAACATGGTATCAGAGTAACTGCTCTGACATTTTCTTAGCAGTCTTGTCTTTATTGGTGTGACTCCATTCTCAACATCGCTTCCGCCATCACAACAGCCGCCGTAGCCTCTCACCGTTGAACCTCCGACGTTTTCCAGCTATCGTCTTTGGATTTCGGACCTGTAGTCGTTGTTGTTGAGGAGTCTCATGCTACAAAGACCACTGCCTGTTGCATCACTGCCACAATATTGCTCCGATTACGTTTGTGAAGGTACCACAGAGATCGTCTTGCACCGATCTCCAAAATTGTGGAAGCTTCGAAGCCATCGGAGACTACACGCGCTCCCACGCGTTGCTTAAAGGTTATGTGTCGCAACGCACGCGCTCCACAAGCCTCCCACGCGCCACTGCACAGCTGGGTTCCTCGTCACGCGCTCCCACACGCCGCACCTACAGTGCCACGCACCCTCACGCGCTCTTACGCGCCGTGTCTGCTCTCTCACGTGCGCCACCCGCCACACGTGTGAAATCTGCTCTTCCACGTTAGCCCTAGCTGACGTCAGTGCCTTGTCATCTGCTAACGTCATCTCATAGTCAGCCTGTTGACGTCATCTGTTGACTTTCACCGTTGACCGTTGACTTCCAGAGTTGACTTTGACCAAGGTTGACCGTTGACTTTTTTGCCAGAGTTGACTTTTACAGTTTAGGTCCTCTTTACCCAGTTTTTAGCGTAGATTTCATTTTTGCAGTCCATTTTTGCATATTTTTCTTCTAAATGAAGAATAAGGGCAGGTCTTATTCTTATTGCAACAATCATCGCTGCCAATCCATCAAATGTTTTTGCAAATTTTGAAAACGTTTTGGCCACAATATTGAGACTTGCTATCATCACAACAAATCAGCTGTTTCAATTTTTGTTGCTATTGTTGTCCAATCAATGGCTCCTGTCTTTGCACAGTCTAAGTCTTTGGGATCCACTTTCACCATTTCCAGAGATGACCTTATAAATACCATCGCCAATGTCATTCGTATGGTTGGTAATGCATCTTATTCCTCTTCTCTCTCAGCTTTATCTGGTATGTCTCGAGCTCCTACCTCTTGACTTATGGATTCTACTTGTTGCAATCACATGACACCTCACTCTTCCTTATTTTCTGACCTTAAACCTGCACCACACCCTCTTAATATTCGCACAGCAAATGGTTCCACAATGTCTGGTCATAATATAGGTTCAGTTTCAACTTCCATCCTCTCAGTTCCTGGAGTTTTTAATGTTCCTGACATTTCTTATAATTTATTTTCAGTGGGACAATTAGCTGAGTTGGGTTATTGCATTACCTTTGATTATTCTGGGTGCATTGTGCAGGATCCTAGGACGGGACAGGAGCTTGGGACCGGTCCCAGAGTTGGGCGTATGTTTCCCGTGGACAACCTTCATCTTCCACTTGTTGCTCCTGTTTCTGTTGCTGTAGCTGCTGCAGTTTCTTCCACTCATTCCCTTGCACTTTGGCATGCTCGACTTGGTCACGCATCTTCCTCTCAGGTACAACAATTGGCTTCTAGAGGTTTGTTAGGTTCAGTGTCTACAAAAAATTTTGATTGTGTTTCATGTCAGTTAGGAAAACAACCAGCTTTACCTTTCAACACTAGTGAATCAATATCCACTGATATCTTTGACCTTATTCATTCTGATGTTTGGGGGCCGTCCTCTATCTCTAGTATTGGTGGGTCTAGATATTTTGTTGTCTTTGTTGATGATTACTCTCGCTATAGCTGGATTTTTAATATGAAACATCGTTCTGAATTATTGGAAGTATATTCTAATTTTGCAAAAATGGTTGAAACTTAGTTTTCCAGACGCATCAAAATTTTTCGCTCTAATAATGCTCTTGAATATATTCAATATGCTTTCCAAGTTATTTTGCATTCCTATGACACTGTTCATCAACTAACTTATCCAGGTACCTCTCAGCAAAATGGTAGAGCCGAACGAAAACTTTGTCATATTCTTGACACTGTTTGTGCTCTCCTTCTCTCTGCCAAAATTCCTGCTCCTTTTTGGGGTGAAGCTGCTCTTCATGCTATTCATACTATTAATCACATTCCGAGTCCTGTTATCCAAAATCAAACTCCATATAAGCGTTTTTTTGGTTCACCTCCAGACTATCACCATCTTCGCTCCTTCGATTCTGCTTGTTTCGTTCTTCTTCAGCCCCATGAACATAACAAATTTGAGCCTCGGTCAAGGCTTTGTTGTTTTCTTGGCTATGGCGAAACTCAAAAAGGGTATAGGTGTTATGATCCTGTCTCTCATCATCTTCATATCTCCCGCAATGTTGTCTTTTGGGAACATCGCCTTTTTGTCGAGCTCTCTCATTTTAGTGCTTTCCTGTCTTCCTCCTCTGTCTTAGATCTTTTTCCAAATGAGGCACATATTCCTTCTGTAGTTGCTCCTGATCCTCCTATAGTTGCTCCTGATTCTGTTGCTGTAGACTTTTCTGTCCAACCACCAGATATCACTGATCCCTTTCCTAGTTCACCCTTTAATGAACAGGTGGAAGATGAACAGGTTGAAGACGAGCTACCCAACCCCAATCCTGAGCTTGGGTCTCCTGCTCCTGCTCCGCCTGAAGATCTTGCACAAGACATTCCACCTCGTCACTCAACTCGGGTAAGATCTATTCCTATAAATTTACTTGACTATCATTGTTACACTACCCTTGCTACACTACACGAGTCTCACACTTATCGTGAGGCTTCCACTGACCCTTTATGGCAGATTGCAATGAAAGAAGAACTTAATGCATTATCTAAAAACCATACTTAGGACTTGGTGACACTTCCTCCTGAGAAATCTGTGGTTGGTTGTAAGTGGATCTACAAGATTAAGACTTGCTTTGATGGGTCCATTGAGCGCTACAAAGCTCGTCTTGTTGCAAAAGGTTTTACACAAGAGTATGGGATTGATTATGAAGATACCTTTGCTCCGGTTGCTCGTATCTCATCTGTTTGTGCCCTCTTAGTTGTTGTTATTGTCAGTAAATGGGACATTTTTCAAATGGATGTCAAAAATGCATTCCTTAATGGGGATTTAAGTGAAGAAGTGTATATACAACCTCCTCTTGGTCTCTCTGTTGACTCAAATAAGGTTTGTCACCTTCGATGTGCACTTTATGGCCTTAAACAAGCTCCACAAGCTTGGTTTGCCAAATTCAGCTCTACCGTCTTTCACTTGAGTTACATGGCCAGTCATTATGATTCTGCCTTATTTTTTCGTCGCACTGACAAAGGCACTATTTTACTTCTCTTATATGTGGATGATATGATCATAACTGGTGATGACTTCAGTGGCATTCAAGAACTCAAAACTTTTCTCAATCAGCAGTTTGAGATGAAAGATCTTGAACATCTCAGCTACTTTTTGGGACTTGAAATCACTCATTCTACAGATGAACTTTATATTACTCAAGCCAAGTATGCCTCAGAACTCTTGTCTCGAGCTGGACTCACTGATAGCAAGACTGTTGACAGTCCAGTTGAGTTTAATGCGCATCTGACTCGCTTAGGGGGGAAACCATTGTCTAATCCTTCTCTTTACATGGCTTTAATACTTGAACTTGAAACAAGGTTTTTTGAAGCATTAAACACATCCTAGATCTACCCAAATATAAGTAAAGTATATTTTGTAAAAGGATTAGCCAATTACATAAAATATTAACATATATTCCTAACAAATGAATCACATATATCCTAACAGCAAGGACCAAAAAGTGGAGATTTCTCTCTCCTTTCACTGTGTTTGAGTAGTTAGTTCTACACTACTTAGCAAACGTGGTTTTACCTTGGACTTTGTGCATCACAAAAAGCATGTGCTATATGATTTTTGTACGTGACTTTGATATTATAGTTTTTTTTTTTTTTTTTTTTTTTTTTTTTTTTTTTTTTTCCAGTTGCAAGCTTGTGGCATTGTATTCCTGACTTTGTGAGGAAGATTAAGCAAAGAATATTCTAACAAAAGCCTTTTAATCTTGGTGTTGGGATTAAAATAATAATTAATACTAGCCTCTGAGCATGCGCGAGAGGCTCTTCTATTTTTTGGATAAAACTTTATAATTTGTATTTATTATAATTTGGGATTTCAACTTTTTCCCAAAAAAAAAAAAAATCTGTTGGGTGAGTTTTGTAAATTGGAGGAGTTTTAAAACTAACAAAAGAGTAATCCTATTTTGTAGGGAGTTAGTGAGTAGAAGTAGGAATTTAAATCAATGTAAAAGTAAGAGTTTATTAAAAACAGGAAGACATTTCAACGTAAAAGTTGAAATTTATTTTTGTCAATTTACTATTTTAACCCCATTTTTAAGTTTTAGGTAGAGGTATTTTTTATTGTAAAAAAAAAAAACAATAACTAACTTTCTTTTTTCAATTTACTATTTTAACTCCATTTTTAAGTTGTTGGTTAATTAATTTATGGGTATTTTTTACAGAAAAAAAAAAAAGCAATAACTAACTTTCTGAATTCTCTTAATATATACAGATGAAACGGGTAGCTCTATAAAAGATGTTCAGTTGGGAAGATACAAGTGACATAGAAATCCAAGAAAAATAAATAAAAACCAGGAATAATGCCTAGAATGTTGACAAGCTACGTTAATTTGGTATGATTCGAAGCGGTTAAGGAAAGGGTGGGACAGTTTACTTGAGGAAACTACAAGAACAAGTGCATGGCATTGATGCAGACAACTATGGAGCAATTGCTTCAGAGAAGTTACAAGAGCTTATTAGAACCATTTGAAGCGACACATGAAAAGCATAATTGATGGTAACCTTTAAGCATAAATAGAGGCTCATTCTATGGAAGAAGACACCGCGACACACCAAAGAAGTTATTGAGATCATTTGTGTTTCTCAATAGATCTTCTAGTTCCTAGGAGTAGCGAAATTTTTTTATGCTTGTAAATGTTCCCGTTGTACTTTGTAATTAAGTTTAATCAAGTTTGATTCTATTATTTACTTGTAACAGTTGTGTTTCATCCGAATTATGTTTGCTTTCAATCAGTATAATGTTAGTGAGATAACTTAGGTTTTGATCTGCTGTAGTTTATTCCAAATTAGTTTTGTCAAGGGTAGTTCACTTCGAATCAATAGCTCTGAAAATATTGAATAATTTTCCGAACAATACAAATCTAAAGGTGTATGTAATGTCACACCATTTAAAAAATTAAATAACATGGCACTCATGTACACTGACAAATCCCATCAATAAAAAATATTACCTATGAAATGAAGAGGATTTTGTTCCATACAATCTCTACTTTGGCAAGAGTCCCCTCTCAATTTCATAGTGATGATATGTACACTAATTATATTCTACTCCTAATGCTGAGGTTATCACTACTTACTCCTTGTATGCAAGAGATAATATGTTTGATTCAAAATATTGTGGTTTTTTTTTTTTTTTGAGAAACTTGTGTGTACGTTTTCTTGATGCACGCATTCCCATCATATTTTTTAATTTTTAAAAGAAACTGTCTAATTTTCTATGTTTTCCCCAACCATTTGGCCCCGTTTGGTAACGGTGTTTAAACAACGAAAATTGTTGTTTAAACATCACAATACGTATTTTTACACATTTTTTCACCTACACATATTTCTACAAAATTTAAACAATATTACTAGAAATCTCTTACCAAAAAGGCACTAAATTCTTTGCTTTATCTTTCCCATTGTTATGTTGAATTGTTGACATGGATTTTCCATGCCACTTGTAATTTTTGGGTGCAAACAATATTATTTATTTTGTGTTCCTTGATGGAATTTGCAGTTGAACAGTAAGTTTCAATTATGTTAGGTGTCAATAGAAAGAAAAAATTAAATCAGGAAATGTGAATTTTAAGTATAATATAATTACTTAATTAATCTATGTATCTATATATATAATAATAGATAAAGCTGAGAGAAAATCCAATTATATTTCAAATTGAAATTCAATTAGAGTATAATTTTGTGCCATCTGTCCCATCTAATCTAAGTTTTTAAATTTTTGTGCCAAGTGAGTTAATTCAATGTAAAAATTAGATTTCAATTAGAGTTTAATTTTGTGATGTTTGTCCAATCTAATTTAAGTTTTTTAATTTTGTACCAAATGAGTTAATTTAGTATAAAAAACAAGGAGTCCAATATAAATAAACCATAAAAAAACATAATTTTTGAATGATTTTATATTTATGAGCTTTATGTGAATTTGACCTTACAAGAGAGGTTTGTATTTTTCATGGTTTTCTAAAGTTCTATGGATTATATAATATTTATTTTGTTTTAACTATTGTATGAAAAGGAAAGATGTTCCTGATAATACCTGAACGACATCATGAAAAAAAGTCTTCAACTCCTTGCTACAAGAAATACAAACACCAAGATGATGCTATTAAAAATTCGGTTGGCCCTCTCTTTTCAAAATATTTTAATTTTTTCCCTGTTTTTCTATTTTGTCGTTTCTTATAAGGTTTTTAATTTTTTCAAATTTAATTTCTATTCTTATATATGTTTTTTTTTTTTTGGTGAAAAGGAAGCTTTAATAAAAAACTAGCAAGCCTCTAAAACAGAGGGGACAAAACGATCATACAGAGCTCCTGCCGAATCAAGGCTAAGGAGAAAAACTACATCCGGAGGGGGGTTAAGTAAAATAGAAAAATCTTGGCTAAGCAGAGCACCCCTTCTAGCGAGGGCATCTGCACATTTATTAGCCTCCCTATAACAATGTTGAATTCTAACACAAGGAATGGCTTTAAGACTTTCCCTACAATCAGAGACCAAAACATCTATTCCATTAGGATTATCCAACTCCTTGTTCAACAACTCAACAACCAATTTTGAATCTAGCTCCATAACTACTGCTGGAAGCTTAAGGGCTGAACACAAACGAATACCATCTCTGAGAGCCCATAGTTCAGCTGCTACGCTCGTTGTAATACCAATCGCTCTAGCATACCCCTTAAGCCATTCACCCCTCTCATTTCTAATTAAACCCCCTCCACCAGCCAGCCCAGGATTCCCCATTGATGAGCCCGTCTAAGTTCAGCTTGACCCAATTGGAAGGAGGAGGCAGCCATTGCACTTGGATTTTTACCTTAACCCGATTCTGCTTCTCAATCATCCCAAGGTACAAGAATTTCGAAGCCTTGGCCAAAGTCTCAAGCTTCAAGTCCTTGTGAAGGTCTGGATTATCAAAAGCAATGCAGTTCCGGTGCAGCCAAAGAGTCCACACCGCAAAGGGGAAGAGAATGTTCCAACTGATATTCGAAGAACGACTAGACATGGAGGTTTTACAATTCAGGTTCAGCCAATCCATTAAATGCAAGCCATAGAATAGGTTGCTTTGGAATGGTGGAGAGAGGGAGTTCCAAAAGGATTGAGCCTTAGGGCAGTCCCTTAAAGCGTGGAGAATTGTTGCTGGCTCATTATTACACACAGGGCAAAGGAAAGGAATATCCATACCTCTTTGAGCAAGTAAGGCTCGGACCGGGATGCTTTGGTGACAACATTGCCAGAGGAAACATTTGATCTTCGGGAGAGTAGCAACTTTCCAAACCCAATCACCCTTAAAAGGCTGCCTTACCATGTTATTGTCACCCCTGATGGCTAATCTGTAGGCTTCCTTAAGATTAAAATCTCCATTAGGAGATGAAAACCAAGAAAGACGATCTTCTCTATGATTAGAGAAAGGAAGAGGAATGGCTTTCATTTCCAGAGCAAGAGACATAGGAAAGGCAAAAGAAAGACTTCCCCAATTCCAACCCGAAAATTTAGACATATCCCTTAGAGAAAGATTTTCCTCACCTTTGTTCAGAGGGCCTTCAATCAGACTTCTTAAGGTACCCTTATTCATCCACTTGTCAAACCAGAGAGAGAGGGAGCTGTTTCTACCTGCAGTCCACTTGGAGCCGTTTAAGAAAGTAACTTCACCTTTCTTTAGACCGATCCAAGCAGGTGAGCTGGTGGGAGGCCAAGCCGATCTCGTAGTCCTTCTCCGCTGACCTCTGTATTTTTCTGACAAAACTCTAACCCAAAGGGAAGATTTCTCTGTGTGAAATCTCCAATTCAACTTGGCAAGAAGCGCAGTATTTTTTGGTTTGGCTGCATGGATATTCAATCCACCCTCTTCCTTTGCATTTGTAACTTTGTTCCAGCCAATAAGATGAACCTTTTTTCTAGATTCAGAAGTACCCCACAGGAAATTTTTATTTAATTTATCTATCCCTTGGAGGATTTTTGGGGGAAGGGCCGTATACTGCATCACATAGCTAGGAATGGTGGAGGTGACAGATTGGGTTAACACAATTCTACCCGCAAGGGATAGGAGATTTGATTTCTAACCTGCCATTTTGCTTTTCATATGATCCAAAATAAAACCATAATCTTGACGATTTCCTTTATGCTTGATAGGAAAACCCAGATAATTTCCAAGAGAATTAGTGGGTTTGAAGCCCAAAATATCACACAAGCCATCTTGAGAATCTTGGTCCACATTGGGGGAAAAATAGACCCGAGACTTCTCACTACTAATTTTTTTCCCGGAGAGCTCACAGAAGGAATCCAACACTTCTCCAATGGCAACACAATTTTTCCGATTAGCTTTGGTGAAGAGCATAAGATTATCGGCAAAAAATAGATGCGAGAAGGCCGGACCATTTTGAGAAGCTTTTATGGGATTCCAAAGACCCTCACGACACTTATCTTCAATTAAAGCCCCAAGAACTTCCATGCAAAAGATGAACAGGTAAGGTGAAAGAGGGTCGCCCTGTCGGATACCCCTTGAAGGTTGAAAAGCCTCCAAGGCTCCCCCGTTAAAGAGAATAGAGATTGAAGTGGTGGACACACAGCTCATGATTAAGGAGATCAAGTGGCTCGAAAATTTAAAAAGCTTCAAGGTATCACGAATGAAGCCCCACTCAAGCCGATCATAGGCCTTTTCCAAGTCAAGCTTAATGGCCATGATCCTGGTTCTTCCTTTTTTCTTGTCCATGGAATGGATCAACTCCTGAATAATAATAGCATTATCCATTCCTTTCCTTCCTGGGACAAAAGCAGACTGAAGAGGGGACACAATGTCAGCTAAGAACGGGCGGATCCTATTTAAAATGATCTTCGTCACTACCTTGTAGATAGTGTTGCATAAACTAATTGGCCGGTAATTGTAGAGAGATTCTGGATTCTTGCATTTTGGTATGAGAGTAATGAGGGTTTGGTTCAGGTACTCTGGAATCACCCCTGATGTAAAAATGGATTTCACCTCAGATAGAACAGAATCGCCGACCATTAGCCAAAAGCGCTGGAAAAAACCAGCATGAAGACCATCTGAGCCAGGGGCTTTGTCTGGCTTTAGTGCCCACAGACCCATTGAAATCTCCTTGTCTGAAACTGGGCAGCTCAAAGCAGCCAAAGCATCTTCTTGAAGGTGGGTTTTCCAAGAAGGGGGGTCTCAATCAGCCAAGGTAGCACTAAGATGGTCCGAGGTAAACAACTCCAAAAACCCCTTTTTGATAAAATCTGCGATCTCTCGTTCCCCGTTTAACCAATTACCCATCATGTCTTTCATACAAAGGATATAGTTACGTCTCCTTCGAACAAGGGCAGAGGTATGATAAAAAGAGGTATTTTTGTCTCCCTCTACTAACCACAGACCCATTGAAATCTCCTTGTCTGAAACTGGGCAGCTCAAAGCAGCCAAAGCATCTTCTTGAAGGTGGGTTTTCCAAGAAGGGGGGTCCCAATCAGCCAAGGTAGCACTAAGATGGTCCGAGGTAAACAACTCCAAAAACCCCTTTTTGATAAAATCTGCGATCTCTCGTTCCCCGTTTAACCAATTACCCATCCTGTCTTTCATACAAAGGATATAGTTACGTCTCCTTCGAACAAGGGCAGAGGTATGATAAAAAGAGGTATTTTTGTCTCCCTCTACTAACCACAGAATCCAAGCTTTCATTGCCCAAAACTCCTCTTCAAGCTTTGTAACTTCTGCGTACTCTTATCTCAACTTGTTTTCTAACTCCACCAGAAAAAAATTAGGGCTAATCGACAAGCTGGCTTGAATGCCTTTTAGTCTAGCTTGGATTCTCTTCTTCCTGTGGAACAGATTTCTGAAGTGGTCCTTGTTCCAAATATTAGCCTTGCAGGTGAACGTGGCTAAAGCTTGTTGAAGGGAAGGGGGGTTTTGCCAGGCTTCCTTTACTACATTCGGGAACGCAGGGTGAGAAAGCCACATTGGCTGGAACCGGAAAGGTCTTGGAGGGTGGAACGCTCTATTATTCTCAAGACATACTTTTATAGGGCAGCGGTCCGAATGCAGCCTCTCCAGGTGCAAAACAGTAGCTTCAGGAAAGATAGAGCTCCAATCAGCATTCACAAAGGCTCTATCAATCCTTTCTTGGACTAAATGAGAGAGGGGGCGACGGTTGGACCAGGTGAAGCGGGGGCCAGAAAAACCAATATCTATCATTTTGCAAATATCCAAACATTCCTAAAAACGAAGGGCTGTATTTATATTGATCGGATTTCCCCCAAACTTATCCTCTCCCATGAGCACCTCATTAAAGTCCCCTGCTAAAACCCAAGGCATGGAGTGGAGACTAGCCACTGCTTCCAGATTTTCCCAGAGAAGGCGTCTTTCTGCAAGACGCGAACTAGCATAGATGGCAGACAACAGCCATGGGGGGTGAGTAGAAGAGGAAACAATCGCATGAATTTCCTGTTCCGTGGAAGCTAACTTAGAAATTCCCACTTGGCCAGAGTCCTAGAGTACCCACAGACCACCAGTGAGACCAATTGAGTTTGCAATGATTGCCCCATCAAAATCTTGCTTCTCCGAAATCCTTTTTGCTCTCTCTCCACAAACTTTAGTCTCAACAACAATCATGATAGCAGAGGAGTGTAATCTAACCATCTCATTCACAATTTCACGAAAATTGGGGTTAAGAGCACCCCAGCAATTCTAGATTAACATATTCATTGATAAACAATAACGAGAGAAAGGAAAAAGCAAGAGTTAAGAGGAAAATTCACCTCCTTGCTCCGATTGCGTTTCCATATTAGCTGAAGCCTCATCATCTCGCATGCTAGGATCAAGCTCCTCACTCCGATTGCTCTGATCCTCAGGCAAATAAGCTCTCTCATCCTCCTCTATTTTTTCCATTTTATTTGGACGAAGAGAAGGATCAATACGTTTAAGAATCTCCTTAGGAATAACCAAAGGAGCTGTCATTCTGCCTTTGATGATTATTTCCCCATTAGGAGCACTGTGTTTTGAAATATCAGCTAAAGAAGCTATGTCAGGCTCTCGGAGTTGTTGGAGGCACTCAACAGGATCAGTGCCCATAACCTCTCTAGCTGGTTGCACAACCTCTTCATGGTCTTCCTTTCGAAATCCGGCTCCCTTACACACCAATTCGGACTCCTCCACCTTAGACCCACCTGCCATGAAACCCACGAAATTCATTCCTTCATTCAGATTGGCTAAGCCGTTCATCCCAAACGGCGGCGAGGAGCTAGTTGCATTGCTTGTGGAATTCATGGCTTTCCACACTAATGCCGGAGCTTGACGATTGGAGTTTAGGCCAGGCAGCCCTGCTTGACTCGGTCTAGGATTCTGACTTCCTCCCAAAAGCTTACCTTTAGGAGCACGAACCTTTGATTTGGATAGGATGGTCTTTGGAGCTATGTTGACAACATTAGAATCTAAAGTTGCCTCAGTTGACGCAGTAAAAGTGGTCAGGCCTTTCTTTTCTGTTGCCAGGCCTAGAGAGGAAAGGCCCGTTGGGGAATGAATCCCATTATTGGGCCTACTTAGGCTTTGCGCATGAAACCCCGATTGGGGGTGCTGTTCAGTGCCTTTAATAATCTTCTTCCCAAGTCTCCGTTTACGTGAAACAAGAGTCCAGGGACCGAATGCGCTCTCGTCTTGTCTCGCTTTGGTATCTGACACATCATGCACCAAAGATTCCTCCGTCTCGGTAGCACTTTCGGCGTTGGCCGGAGAGTGCACTTTGTAAGAACATCCCATGGCTTGGTGCCCCACTCTGCCACAAGAGAAGCAGAGAGCCGGAGAGTGCACTTTGTAAGAACATCCCATGGCTTGGTGCCCCACTCTGCCACAAGAGAAGCAGAGAGAGCCAAGGCCTTCATATTGAACCTTCTGTCTAATTCCACCTACGCGTTTCGTCCAGGTTCACTTGAACACACAACCTCGCAAACTTACCCCTGGATTCCGACGCCGTGTGCGTGTCAACTCTGAGGACTGGTCCAATGGCCTTGCCTATATCTTTAAGGACTGAAGCTTCATAGTACTCAATCGATAACTCCGGCAAACGAATCCAGACTGCAACTACTGACAGATTTGCCTCCGAAGGTATGAAGTTTGGTTCCCATCGCCGAATGGAAAGATAATGCCCACCAACAAACCATGGACCAGTTCTTAAAACCTTGGAATGATCATCATTTAATGTGAACTGGATGAGAAAGAAGTCTTGTCCGAGGGCAATGCAATCCATCTTGCCTCTAGGCTTCCACATACCGGTCAGCTTCGATACAAGATAATGAAAGCCAACCGTTCTCCCAAACACCTTAACAATAAGGCCGTTATTCCAGGCTGCACGGATCTTGGCTTTCCTATCACCCGAAAGCTTTACCACCACCTCCCCTGGAAGCAACTCTTCCTCTTCTTCTAAATCAGACTCCGCTTCTGTCTCCATAACATTCTCGAAGTTAAAAGCTTGTTCAAAGGCACCCGGAATGTCTCCGATCAGTTTTTCTTTGTATGAGAACCCTTCGCCCCCTAAACAGGTAGAGTGTTGTTCCAAAGAGACTCTATCACGACTATTCTCTTTAACTTTCTTCGTGCTCCTTTGCAGTTCATCATCTTCTTCCCTAGACCTAACGGCAGACTCACTCATGCTCTCCTTATAATGTGGAGTTCAAAACTTTGTTCTGTCCACAATGATTCTTATATATGTTTGAATCATATTATGAAGGTTTAGTGTGAATTATTATTGAGGATATTTCATGACTCTTGGTACTCTTACTGGGGACACTATTAACAAATCTTGTAAAAAGATTTGAAATTTTTATTTTTATTTTTTTTCATTTGTGTATTATGTTTTTGTAGCAAAGATTTGATTCTCAGCTGGGCATTATAATTTGTGGAAATTTAACGCTCTTTTTGTCTACAAGAATTTTCAATACTATTCTATTACTTGAATGCTATTTTCTTTTCAATGCTATTTTCTTATCAAGTGGTGTTATTGCTGTTGTGGACCAATACACATGGTCCTATTCTTTGATCGGGTTTACAATTGAGGTACACTATTAACAAATCTTGTGTGTGGAAGATTTCAATTTTTTTTTTCTTTTTTTCATTTGCATATTATGTTTTAGTAGGACTCCTAAGTTGAGCAAAGAAATATGTAGATACAACATTGTTGCTACTGTTAAGGATCCAATTAATCACCCGCTAAAATTATATCATACCCAACTTTTGATTGATGGGTAGTTTGTCAATACTGTATCAATTAAGACTTCCCAACATACATGGACTTATTAGTAACGCCAATGAATTCTTACTCAAATGTACTTCTTTCTTTTATATGGATGGTTGGTAAACCTACTATTCAAAACTAAGTGAAGTATTGAATCTATATATATTTTCACTATATTTATAACTTCATTTTTTCTAGACAGTGTTAAACTTTTATATATATATGATATGGCTATTTGATATTAGATCTTAGGACAGGGGATGTGATTGCTCATGATCTTAAAGGTGATACTGAAGATATAAATCGAGCAGTTGCTACTAGGTCCTTAAAATTGCATGTTTGGGAGAATTATGCTAGAGGCATTATGTTAATCATTATGTTTTAAACATAAAATTGATTGAAATTTCTTAATGGCTTATCTTTTGTTCATCGCATGGGTTAGCAACTAGTATATATTAATAAGTAAAGCCGAAAGAAAATCCAATTAGATTTTAAATTAAAATTCAATTAGAGTCTAATTTTGTGCCACATGTCCCATCTAATCAAAATTTTTAAAATTTTGAACCAAGTTAGTTAGTTTAGTGTAAAAATTGGATTTCAATTAGAATTTAATTTTGCAACACATGTTCCATCTAATCTATTTTTTTTTTTTTTTTAATTTTTGTGTCAAATGAGTTAATTTAGAGTAAAAAACAACAAGTCTAATCTATATATATATATATAATAATAATAGGTGAACGAAAAAGAAACTCAAATTAAAATTGCAAATTAGAGTTCTAATTTTGCACCATGTGTCATAAATTATTTATTCTTAAAGAGTTTTATTTCTTAATTTTAGAATCAAATGTGGGATCGCATCATAAATATTCATCCAAGTGAATTATTAAGTACAAAAACCAATGAGTTTAGAATAAATGAATTGTAAAAAAAAATTACATTTTATACCTAATAATATCCTTACAAAGCTTTTTAAAGAGTTAACAAAATATAAAAATGACTATCAATAGTATTTAAATTATATATATAAGAATTATATTATACATTTTATTGTATATCTTTAAGTGTATCCCTACATATACATGGAGTTACAAGCTAGTATATTATAATTTTGAACACATTAATTTTTCAAAATAATTTTAAAGATATTCACAATTTGGAAATCTATTGAGTTCTTCAATCCTGCATATCCTTATTAATTGGCTTTACGTAGATTATCAAGCAACCGAATCATACAAACAAAACTGGTGAAGTAAATGTTTAAAACCTGGTTTTAGAAACTGGAAGATCACTTTAAACATCATACATTAAAAATGTTTAATTAAACATTCTAATAAGAATCAAATTAAATGGTGAATGCATCAAACTGTAAAACCTAGTTTTGGAAATAGGGAAGGTCACTTTAAACATCATTCTTTAAAAAAATTTAACTAAACACTTTAATTAGAGTCACATTAAATGGTGTATGCATCAAATGCAATTAATGCTTTTAAAATTAAAGTATTAAAAATATAAGAAAGCAAAAGCTCAAACATTGCGAGTGTGTGTGGGTAGGCATACCATGATACCTTTCATTTTTCATTCAAGATAATCCCTGCACGAGTTATAGCCTCCGATAAAAAGTGTTCCACTTGTCTGGTACTTCTTCGCTATTGACATATTTGTGAAAAAATACATTGCATATGAAACAAAGAATTGGAAGCAAAACATGCATTTTGGACAGGCAAACGAAAAAAAAAAAACAAAGAAACCAGAATTTCAGCAACATTATTCTTTAACTAAACCCACCCATGACAGATTAGAACCCTACAATTATCCTGAAACAGATGATTTTTCCAATTACTCCTTTGTCCACAGTCCACACACTCCAGTCACATAAGCAGCAGGATTGATTCAAAGGGGTTATGACAGAAAAGGAAGTTTTCCTTTTTATGTGATCCAATTACTCTATTAGCATAAAACGCCCTGCATACCTAATCCTAATAGTACTGATTATTAAGTTACAACAATATGAAACGAAATTTCATTATCATCAAATTGCCAATTGTTTGATAAATTACAGTGTTTTATGCTGTTTAGAATTTGGCTTCAACGTGTAGAGAGCTCAGGTGATTAGACAAGATAATTCCGAAAAATCTCATCAGCATTCATAGTTATAGACATTGACTAACCCCCTTCATTTCCCCGTCCTAGCTCTAGTCCCACTCAAATCATGCTGCAGAAAATAACAGCCATTCAATTCAAACACTTCGGATGGCAGTATAGACAAAACAAACACATACACTTCAAGAACTACATCAACCAAAAGAAAGCCAGATTTATAGAATGCTCAATCTATAAAGTATTTTCTCCAGGGGTAAAATTTTAAAGGGAAAAAAAAAGCTTCAATAGGAGATGGAGGAGATTTCAAAAACATGTTGAATATAGGGAACACACCTGTCACTGAAATATGGGATTTTCTGGGTTGTCCACCTTCTCTGTTGGACAGCACTAGTGCTAACAACTACAACAGAAGTTCGGGGACTCATTATTCTTGTTTGATCCTCTTAGCCATGACCTCCTCTTGTCCCTTATTAACTTGGGAACTGAACAACTGATGGTGCAGAAAAGGGATAAATCAATCTAAATGATATTAAATTTTGTATTACAAATCGTCGTCACAAATTGGGGTGAAATGAGCTTGAAGACGCAAGTGAAATGAAGTATCTTGCCACTCTAATTCTTTCCACCAATCATTCTCCGCTTTGATCCCTTTTATGGTATGACTTGCAATGAAATCAATGCCAAGCTTCTTCAATATAGGGCAATCGTAGAAGCTAATGTTTTCTATCGGGGGCCATTTGTCTTTCATAATGTTAATCAATCTGGGTAGATAGTGAAGTTTTAATTTTTTTTCAAGCTAGGGAGTGTTCCACTGCCAGAATCAACTACCAGATCCTGATATATGATCTCTGTAATAGCTGGACAATCTTCAACGATCAATTCCTCTAAGTTCTAGAAAAAATGGAGCATGGAGCTTGCAAAAACAAATTGTAACTTGGGGCATGTATGCACTGTCAATATTCTTAGCTTAGCAAAGCTTCCCGGTGGTATCATTCCTTCCAAAATTGTACTCAAGTTTGATAGATAATTAATACTTTGGTGCTCCAGAATTGGAAACACAGCTTCAGAAAGTTCCTTGATAGCGATAATTGTTTCAATCTTGGGACATTCCCTCACTACACATAATCTCAGTCCATCTAAATTACTGACTCCAAACTCTGATAGGCTGCAAACATTGATATGATGATCTAAATAGAATGCAGTAGTACAAGTCAATACTTCAATAGCTGCATCTGGTATCACCTAACCATTTACAATTCTCAAGCATTGATCCCATGGGACATTATCAAATGCAAGGTTGTCCGAAACCTTAGATACAAAGCGTTTCACGTCATGGCCAACTACAAATTTGAATTCGGTTAAACCTCCAATTTTCCATGACAGGCTTGTTCCAAGAAATAGTTCAAGAAACTCTACTTCTGGGAAATAGCAACAAAAAGTAGTCAAATTTGTCAACTTGCCCACCTCATCTATGACAGATTTCACATTCTTATTCCACCTCCTATCTCCTGGGTACACATCAATACTCAGTGTTTCCAATTCAAGTAGATTGAAACCAATTCATGAGGCAGCTTAGCATATTCACTCCAGTTGACAGAGCCATAAAATGATGCCTTCAGGTAAATCAGAGAAGACAGTTCAGAAATCTTTTTAGGTAATTTGCTTATCTCAGTTCCCTGGAGATCAAGCACTTCCAGCCGTCTCAGAGATCCAACCTCAGATGGAAGTAGCACCAGACGTTCACAGTCACGTAGAATAAGTACTTCCAAGGCTCATAAGCTTACAGAGTGACTTTGGCAAGGATTTGATCCTGGTTGTAGATAGGTTCAAAACTGTAAGAGAAGGCATTAAATCAAAAAAGGATGTAGGAATCACTCTTAGTCTTTGATTTCTTTGGAGGAACAATGCCAAAAGTTTGGGGCAACTTGGACTATCTGGCAACTTGAAGGATCTAGTTCCTCTCCTACCTAGAAAATCATATATTATTTTCATCAATTTCAAGAGATAAAAATAATTAAACTCCTAACCAATGGTGTCTTCTTCTTCTTCTTCTTCTTTTTTTTTTTTTTTTTTTTTACGCCTTTCTATTTCGTTTTGAAAGGAAATCTTTGTTTGAAAGGGGTAGTAAAGCAGGACACTTTAAGATGCCTCTGTTTCTCCGACGCATGGCTCTTAAGATTACATACCAAGAAGAGAAGGATTCAAGATTTTTGGTAGGTGATGGTGAAGAGATAGAAGAACAACCGTCAGAGAAAGAACGGGAAGACGTGCGAAGGGTGTGACCCCCGAGTTCTGGATTTGTATGATACAAGGATCATTTCACTGCCATCATCTATTTCCGACCAGATAAATCTCAGGGTGCTATATCTAAACAATTGTGGTGAATTAATGGAGTTGCCTTCTCAGCTAGAGAAACTAAAAAGTCTTGAAATCCTTGATCTACCTACACAGGAATTCTCACCTTGCCTGAAAGAGCCTGCGCAATTGACTGGTTTGAAGTGTCTGAGAGTTTCATTTAAGCAGAATTTTATAATTTATGTTTCTCAAAAAAAAAAAAAAAAATGTTTGTATTATCTCCCAATGAATGGTATCAAAAAAAAAAAAAAAAAAAACGAAGATGAAGACGAAGACGATCAACACGACCAACACGACGCTGTTGGGCTCAGTAACGGACTTGGAAACGACGGTTATGGTGGTGGTTTCGATTTGACTCCTCTGTACAGAGCTTCTCAGTTTTTCTGAATTAAAAAATTAAAAAAAAAAAAAAAAAAAAACATGAAAACAGCGTCATTTTGGTGTGTTTAACGCCAACAGTAACAGACCTTTAATATAGCCTTGAATTGAAAAAAAAAATAAAAATTAGAAGACTAAATTAAACTGAAAATTAGAGAATTAAAATGAAAAAAAAAATGTGAAAATTAAAGGGTTTTTTTTTTTTTT
>NW_027070542.1:43377-51739 GCF_002906115.3 Quercus suber | reverse complement strand
TTTTTTTTTTTTTTTGTTATTTCTTTTAATTCCGAATTAAAAAAAAAAAAAAAAACATGAAAATGGCGTCGTTTTGGTGTGTTTAACGCCAATAGTAACAGACCTTTAATAGAGTTTTGAATTGAAAAAAAAATGAAAGTTAGATAACTAAATTAACAAAACAAAAAATTAGAGGATTGAAATGAAAAAATGTGAAAATTAGAAAGTCAGTTTCACATTTTTACCAAAAAATAATAGAAAAGAAATTATTTTTTATCGAATGACAGTTATACCCTCGTTTGATGGGTCACAAAACATACCAAAAAAAAAGAGTTGGAATGTTTGGTATACTGATAAGAGTGCGTCCGCCCAGTTTATTTGTTTATTTTTTTGTCTCAGTTTTTTTCTTATAAAAAAAAAAAACTTTTACCTTTGTTGACAATAAATTTTTAGTTTATTGTCATACATTTAACATTAACAATAAATTTTACTATACACTAACTATTGTACACTCAATATATACTTTTTTTTTTTTAAATCATGTTTTAACAGGATTTCACAATATTAATTAAATTTTTTTTTTATTAAAAGCACAATTTTAAAAGTCTCCTAGTTTTTATTTTTATCTTTTAATAAATAGTATTGCATATTTGCTACCGCAAATATTCTGTTCCAAGGTAAGAAATGAGCAGAGTAGGTGGACTGGAGGTTGTCATCCGTATTAGTCAAATAAGTAGGAGACTTTTGTGTAAGTGCGAGGTGATCTACAGCGCTAGTTGACTCAGAGTGTAAAGGTTTATCTCTTTCTATAACCAGGCTTTCAGACAGCTTTCAACCTTTGTATTAAAAGCAGTACCAAAGAGCTTCAAGGAAGAAGAAAGAAAGCCCAGCTAGACGCTCAGGTACTACTAGAAAAGTTTGTTATCAATCACATGCCATGCATACATATTAACACAGATAGCATTTATATTTGTTGTGTTAATAATGAAATTTTTACTGGGAGTTGAATTTTGTAGGATTGTTACACACTAGTCATATAGAGCTTCGAGATAATAACCAATAAATTGTTTTAGTTCAAGATTTTATCATTTTGAGATATTAATTCCAAAATTGCTTATGCAAGCACTGTAGTTGATCAAATCCAAAATTTCAGATAAAGTTGTTGACGATGTTAGTGGTTATAATTGTTTAATAACCCAGATAATAAAAGCAATGGTAAAGTAAATCTTTTACTCCAACTTTATGTTTGTTTGATAGCTAACATAAAGTTTGAGGGGAAATTTTTTTTTTTTTTTACTTTACCATTTCATTTATATGTCTGTTTGTGTATGTTTGCTATCAATATTGTCTGTAGACAATGAATTTATACTCAATTTGGCTCTTTGGTCCTTTCGTTCAAATTCGTTAATCTTCTTCTATTGAATGTCATATTACATTCATGCGATATTTTGAATCTTTGATGAAGGATCAAAATGTATTTTGACAAAAGTAAAAAAAGTAGAATTACACACAATCAAAATGCATGTACCCTTTATCCGCAATGACTCTTGGAACGAAATTAGAGGGTTATTAAAATCTAATTTGGTTTTGGATTTGTTATTGAACTTTCACTTTAATATATTATATAGATAAATAGATGGATTTGAATTTTTTCCTCCTTCAAGTGGGTTGTTACAGCTTACCAATTTTGTTTAGTTACCTAAAATTAGAAAGATAGAAAAGAGAAGTTAACTCTAATAATGACTTATTTTTGTTCTATCATCTATGATTAAGCTACAAAAGTAGTTGCCGTCTCTATTACACATAAAACCCCTGTTTTAAAGAAGCCAATAATTCTTATGTTTTCCCTCCTCCCAAAACCTTTGAGCCTTTTATCTTGGAGATGGTATACCACTCGACTAATAACCATACTCAAGCCAAAGAAGGTTAGTAAGAAGTGAACACCTCTGAGGCGTCTTTCTTTCTTTTTCTTTTTCCTTTTTTCTTTTTTTCACCTTAAACTTGTTTCTTGCTGGATAAATGTTGACTGTTCTAGACTCCCAAGTCCCAAGTTCATTTCAACTAGGCAATATCATCTGCTTCATCTCAAACACCAATAGAATTGTTGAATTAATGATGTCATAAACGTAGTGTTTATGACATAAAAGAGACACAAAAGACTTGTCAAATTAGAAAGGATAAGAAATTTAAAAATCAAACTGCTTTACTATGAAGTGTACCCTCTACAATCTACGAGAGTAGATTGTAGAGGGTATTTAAGACTGGGGGTCACTTATCATTCATATTTCATGTGGTTCTTATGTGGCAGTTCTTAGGTCTGCCTTTAGCTCCCATAATTCACGTAAGTATATGGAACAAAAGGAAGGGAAAAAAAATGGTGCTTTTCATCATTAGTACAATTCCCCAATCCAACTTTCTGTGATATGGCATTAATTTTATTAAAAATTACTATCATTATAAAACGAGACAGTCACCTGTCTTTAACAGTATTTGGTGCTTGGTTACAGCCGGTGTTAAATTTTATTGAGATTTTGTAATATCGCTTGATATAATAAACAAAAAAGAAAATACACACTATCTTCAACGACACCAAATTTTCATTTCTCCTATCTTTAGTAGCAGGTGGTGCTTGATTTCTTACATTGTTTATCTTACAGCACAACAGAAAAGAAAATATTTCACACATAATCCTCAATTTTCTTTTTAAACAATTTTTTTCCAGGATGTGGGGGGCAGCAGCTGCACAAGCACTTGGGAATGTAGTGACACCGGCAGTACAAGTTGGAAATGGCATAGTAGGATGTTTGAGGAGTAAATATGATTATGTAAGAAATCTCAGTGAAAACATTGTCAAGCTTGAACGAGAAGAAAGATATCTCTCCAGTAAAGAGGCAGATATAATAACAATGTTGAACAGGAAAGACCAAGTGATGGAGAGGACACGTGAATGCACAACCTGGCTTGATGAGGTTCAGGAAATGAAAGACAAACTCCAACAACTAAGGAACAGGTACCAGAATATCAGCAGATGCTTTTGTGGAATTTGTCCATTTCATAATCTCCTAAAGCTTGGCAAAACTATAGTGACAAAGACAGAGGAGATAATTGCTCTAAAGAGTCGAGCAGACCAAATAAATATAATGATTGAAAGGGAACCAATGCCACTGGTCCCAATAATAAGGAAGCATACTGAGAAGATAGATAATGTGCCATCACTAAATGAGCATGTCGAAAGACTACTAAAGCTGCTGAAAGACGATAATTTGAAGAGAGTTGGTGTATGGGGGCTACCAGGAGTGGGTAAAACAACGGTAATGGAAAACCTGAACAACAAAGTCCGAGATACTCAACTGTTTGACAATGTCTTTTGGGTAACTCTTTCAAAAGGGGGGAGTGTGAGAAAGATACAACTAATAATTTTAGAGCAGCTAAAACTTGAGGTGAAAGGGATTCATGACAGTAATCAAATAGCAGACATGATATCCGAAGTGTTGGCTAACAAGAGATATCTGTTGCTTCTTGATGAGGTTTTCGTAGAGATTAATCTGAAAGAAGTTGGCATTCATGATGACCATGAACATGGAGCAGTGGTATTTGCATATAGAGATAGAGATTTTTGTCGTTTAATGGATGATCATATTAAGATTGAAAGATTATCCAATGATGATGCAAAAAACTTGTTCCGAAAAATAGTGGGAGATATCATAGATCGACCGAGCTACAAGAAAATTGCAGACAGATTACTCAAGGAGTGCGGTGGGATGCCTCAAGTGATCAAGTTAATAGCAGATAGCTTGAGAAATGAGGATGATCCAGCTGTGTGGCGGCATCTATTATCTGATATGCAATCACCAGGCACGGAACCAGTGCAAGAAATGCAAGAACTTTACAAGGCATTTAAACTTATTTATGACAAGTTACCTGTGGATAAGAAGCCTTGCCTTCTGTATTGGGCATTGTTCCCCCCAGACTATGAAGTTTACCAGGAGTACCTAATTGAGTGCTGGAAAGCTGAACAATTTATTGTTGAAGTTAGAAAGCTTGGAGATGCCCGTGACAAAGGACATGCTATAATAAGGGAATTTGAAAAGAAATCTTTGTTAGAAAGGGGTAGCAAAGCAGGACACTTTAAGATGCCCCTATTTCTCCGACGCATGGCTCTAAAGATTACATACCAGGAAGAGAAGGATTCAAAGTTTTTGTTAATTGATGGTGAAGAGATAGAAGAGCAGCCGTCAGAGGAAGAATGGGAAGACGTGCAAAGGGTCTCATTGATTGGCCAAAAATTATGTAATCTACCCAATAGGCCTACTTGTAGTAAAATCTCAACATTACTACTACAAAAAAATCCAAGCTTGACTAAAATTCCAGAATCATTCTTTGAATGCATGTGTGGCCTTAAAGTTCTAGATTTGTATGATGCAAGGATCATATCACTGCCATCATCTATTTCCAACTTGATAAACCTAAGGGTGATGTATTTGAACAATTGTGGCGAATTAGTGGAGCTGCCTCCTCAGGTAGAGAAACTAAAGAGTCTTGAAATCCTTGATCTACGCAGCACAGGAATTCTCACCTTACCTGAAGAGCTTGCACAATTGACTGGTTTGAAGTGTCTAAGAGTTTCATTTAAGCAGAATTTTGGTTGTCCCAACCACATCAATGGCCAACCAGAAGAGCTGATTCCTTCTAATGTAATTGCAAGTCTTTCTTCATTACAAGAGTTGAGTATTGATGTGGACTTCAAAAACCAAAGTTGGCACCAGATTGTAGATAGAGTTGCTGAGGAAGTTGCTAGTTTGAAGGCATTGACAAGCCTTTGTTTCTACTTTCCAAGACTCAGTTGCTTTGAAACTTTCATTGAGAACTGCATATCATGGAAAAGAAATAGCATGGGGTGGGAAGGTAATGGCTTTAGATCATTCAGAATCCTAGTTGGCAATCACAAGGCAGACACTTTTCTTGGATTTGATTTTTTTGGATACACAGCTGAAAGGCATTTAAGATTTTCCGCTGGAGAAGAAGATATTCCTTTTGCACTTTCAAAGATACTGAATAAAGCTCTAAGTTTCGAACTTATTGGTCATCATCGTGCTAAGAACTTATCAGTATTTGGTACTGAATATTTGAAAGAGGTGGAAGCTTGTACAATTGAAGAATGCAATGAAATTGAAAGCATCATTGATGGTACCATAGCAACTGGTGTCTTGTTCGAATTCTTGCAAAAGCTGCACCTAATCAACCTCCCAAAACTGGTCAGTATCTGCAGAGGCTCAATTGACTCAATGAGCCTAACTAAACTCACGACTTTGACACTGAAAAGGTGTCCAAAGCTAAGATGTCTTTTACCAGGAGATATGATTCAGTTACTCTGTCACTTGCAAGATTTGCAAGTTGAGGAATGTTTCGAGATTAATAAGATCATTGAAGATGGAGGCATAGTTCAATCTGAATCCCTTCCCAGATTGAAGAACATGGAACTCTACAACCTACCTAAATTGTTAAGTGTATGTGAGGATAACTCCTTTGAATGGCCCTCTTTGGAGATTGTGAAGATCAAGACGTGCTTGGAGCTAAAAGATTTACCATTCAGTGTAGAAAATGCACCTAGATTGAGAGTGATTAAATGCACAACAAACTGGTGGAACAAACTAAATGACTCTACAAAGGATCGCCTCAAAGACCTTCACAGCATCACCTGAGAAACCCTTAATGGACCTAGAGGCAGAGACCAAAACTGGAATTTTCTCTTCTCTCTCGGATCAAGAGGTTTCTGTTCTGAACTACTTTGCAATCATAGTTTTAACTTGGACTTTATCTTTCAGCTAGTATCACCAAAAGCATGACTTATCTTTAAGCAAGTATCACAAGAGTCATATATTATATGATTTTTGTATATAAATTATGATTGCACTTTTTGGTTTTCAGTTGCAGCTTGCGGAGTGTATACCTGACTTGCTTTGTGCGGAAGATTTAACATAGAATATTCTTATGAAAGCCCAATGTTAGTTTATGGTAGTTTGAATCAGTATTTTTCTTTTTCAATTTTGATTCTACTCCTTTTGGAGTAGGTTTGTTTTGTGCGTCTTGGTAACATATCCTTGGCCAACCTAGACATGGACTAGGATTTTTTTTTTTTTTTATTATTATTATTATTATTTTTTTTTTATAAAATTAGAATTTTGAATCCTTTTACCTCAACACTTGAATTTTGGAGGCATTATTATGTATATATGTGTGTGTTTGTGTATATGTATATATATATATATATATAAGGGAATGAAATGGAATGGAATGATCATAAGAGAATGTAATGGAATGGAATGTATTTAAGTAAGGGAAATGAATGGAATGGAATTAAGTAATTTTGATTGGATGTTTTAAAAAAAGGAATGAAAATGAATGGAATGTAAGTAATCTTGTTTGGGAGCAACATGGAGGGAATGGAATAAAATTATTTTATAACAATATTATTATTAGATCCCTATTTTAAAATAAAGGGTTGAATATATAACGATATTTTTGGAGTTTTAGTAAAAAAAAAAAAAATTATTAAATCTAATTCCTTTCCCTCCCTTTCCTCTCAATTTCGGGAGAATGAAAATTTGAGATTTTAAGGGAATAGAGAGGAATAAGCATTCTCTCCTACCCATTTCAGTTCCTCCCACTTAAACTCTCAAACAAGAGAATGAACTTTTCACTCTTTCCATCAAAACTTCCAAACAAGAGGAAGGGAAGAATATTCTAAAATTATTCTTTTTATTGCTTTCCATTTCATCCTCTCAAACGAGGCCTAATTCTACTAGAAAATGCAAACCAATGTCACAAAACTCACTCAAAATGAGACTATTATTGTGCAAGGTTTGCTACTAGAAAATGTAAATACCAATACCTTATTAACATGAGTGTGCTACAATGATTAATACAAAGATACTCGAAAATGCAAAAGGAAATTTATATAATATCTCAAAGTTAAGTGTAGTATTTATTGTTGCTACATTTCTGATAAATCATATTAGCGGCCATGTCATCATTTTCTTTCAATCATTTATTCAAAAACATGTATATAAATATAATGTGTGCAATAATGGATTATGCCTTTACTCATTCTCAATAACTTCTCAAATGTGATATGACGATCATTGCTTTTCATTGTCATGACTTTACACATTCTTGAACCTAAATGTAACTTATAATAGAAAATACATGAAATATAAATACCTTAGGGGAAGACACCACTTATTTATTTTTAGTTTATACTCGCTAAAAAAAAAAAAATCACTACCATAATTGTATTCATATCTATATGCTAATATAGTATTCAAGGCTAGGTTGAAGGGTTCAGTTCCACTCTTAGAGAACCATATGTTATTTTCATCAACTTCATAAGATGGCGATAATAATACTTGTGGGGTCCGTGGGCCTGATAGCCTCGGTCCATCATATAGCAGGCCCAAGGCCCATGCCGAGGAGCGCAAGCTATTTCTGAGGAGAAGAGGGGAAGCCTATTCTCTTGAATCCACGCGAGGATACCTTGTCCTCGGCCTGACAAGAGTGATTTCAGGGAGTGGCTAACCCCAAAGTAAGCTGTCACTCTCGCATTTAATGCACTCAACTAACCCTCCTGGCCGCATTAATGGAGAGGTAACCCCTTGGCAGGATAACGTTGGTCAGAGTGAGCCACTTGAGTATCGATAAAGCCTCTGATGGGATGGACGACCAGAAAGAAGGCGAATAGACAATCAACAGATGGAAGCAAAAGATAGGAAGATAAAAACTATAAAAGAAGAGCTAGTAAAGCCAAAAAAGAAGGAGGGAGAGAAAGGCCTCCTCGGCCACAGGCTGAGGAGCATTCCTCATTTGTAAGAAAACACTTAGCCATTTTTTAAAAATAAGTTTGGGCATGGTGATCAACGGCCAGCACCTAAGCCTGTCAGCCCACTCTCTATAAATTTATTGTTTGGGCTTTTGGACTGAAACCCAACACTCAATTCAAATTGAGTCCTTACAATTGGCGCCGTCTGTGGGAAGGATTAGGGTGCTGGCCGGCACCAGGTAAACGTTCCAAGTTATAAGTATTTGTTTTACAGTAGATTGATAAAATAAGGTTCTAAGTTCTAAGTATTTGTTTTACAGTAGATTGAATAAAATAAGGTTCTAAATTCTAAGTGTTTGTTTTACGGTAGATTGAAAAAGGTAACGTTCCAAGTTCTAAGTATTTGTTTTACAGCAGATTGAATAAGATAAGAGTTCTAAATTTTAAGTATTTATTGTACAAAAAAAAAAAAAAAAAAAAACAAAAGAGAAAAACAAAAGATCTTGATATTATTAATTCAAACGTAGAAAAATTACATATTACAATCAGAGGCTCAGGTAGGCCTGT
>NW_027070542.1:0-35308 GCF_002906115.3 Quercus suber | reverse complement strand
TTCACAATTATTGAAAGAGAATTCCAAATTTAATTTTTAGAAAACATCAAGACAATGTGAATTTTATTCTTTTTAACTTCCATAGAAAAAAAATATTACGCACATTATTTCAACCCTTATGGAAAAGAAGGTTTACATGTAGCATGCAAACGTGTTTAATTGACTTAGAGATGTAAAAATTAGTCAACCAACTATGGTAGAATTAAGGTTTCAAATTTCAAATAAAAAAATTCTACAATAAAAAAATTATTTTGTGATAAATATGATTATGAAATGCATTATTTTTCATTAAATTAGTTCAAATTACAAAATAATAATAATAATAATAATAATAATAATAATAATAATAATAATAATGAGATCACCATAAAAATAATCACGCGCAACACGCGAGTCTGCGACTAGTACATAATAACAGTTGTGATACAAGTTTAATCTCATTTTGATAGTAAAAGAATGTTGTTCAATTCTACTTTTGGAAGTGGGAGACTGTTATTATCTTTTAGAAAAGATTGAGCGAAATAAATGATAATGATAGAAAACAAGTGGAAAATGCATTTTCATATTATTTTTTTCTTGAATTTCCCTAAAACTTGTTAGAGAATTTTTTTGTTTGATGATTTAATATTTTTGTTTGAAATTGGGTCAAGCGAATTTCTGGTGAGATTATGAAGAATAACTCTTTTGATTATCAAGACTATTTTTTTTTTTTTGACAGAGATTATCAAGACTATTAATTGAGGAGAAGTGCTATATCCACAAAATTTTTAAAATACTTTTACTTAAAATTTGTTGTGAAAGTATTGTGAAAACCTTGTTATGTATGAACATTTATATTTTTAATTAATAATTTCTTGAAAGAAAGCCTTTACAAAATTAAATTTTTGATGACAATTTGAGATTTAAATTTGTCTTAATATATATATATGATATATTATAAATGAAACATTTTAGAAATATTTTACGGTTTAAAATGAAAGTATTCCTAACTATTAAGGTTAATATAATTTCTTATCCTTGCTTTATCTATGATTCTAAATTATCTATGTATACTATATATAAGAGGATTTATTTATTTTAACTGGACTTTTATGTGGTTCAAAAATATATCATTAATGAAGGGTAATTTATTTAGAAATAGGTTTGTCAAACTAGCCTTATCACATGCGTTTCGCATGTGCAATGAGGCTTTTTTTTAGTGGTCTTATTTTGTGGAAAAAAAACAATGTTTTTATTTTTTATATATATAATTTTTGTTTTGAGAATCTAATTTATAAGTGGGATAAAGCAATTTAAAAATTAATAGGAGAGTGACCCATTTTTTAGGCAATGTTTTAGTGGGAGAGTTAGAGTTGTATTTTTATTAGATTGTTATTTAGTTTTGTTTCTACTTAAACATAGGGGTGTGGGGGCATTTTTGAATAAAAAAAATGAGAATCCCAAACAGGGGAAGCCTTTTAAATATTAGTACTAGCCTTATCACACGTGTTTCGCTCGTGTAATGGGGCTTTTTTTTTGTGGTCCTATTTTGTATAAAAAAAAATTTTGTTTTTATTTTATATATATAATTTTTATTTTGAGAATCTAATTTATAAGTAAATATATAAATTTGAAATTCATAAGAGAGTGGCCCTATTTTTAGGTAATGTTTTAATAGGAGTTAGAGTTGTTTTTTTATCAGATTATCCTTTAATTTTGTTTCTACTTAAACATTGGGATGTAAGGACATTTAAAAAAAAAAAAAAAAAAAAGAGAATTCCAAACAGGGAAACACCTTAAATAGTAGTATAGATAAAAATAAAATAAAAAGTAAGGACACTCTTCTGTTGATTTTCAAATTACTTTATCCTAAATGCGTAATATTAATGAGAAAATGTGTAAACCTTAGGACAAAACTTAGGTGCTGTTTTTTAGGTTCCCTACTTAAGATTGAGCTATATGGTTATTTAACTAAAAAATACATTTCAATCCTATGAAGAAAAATTCTCATAGCAGAATCTTAAGAAGAGAATTTAAGAAATAACATCTATGTACTATACCTAAAATTTTCCCTAAACCTTAAATTGGAATGAATGAAAACTTCTGACCCTAAAATTAAAAAAAAAAAAAGATTTTTTCCCTTTGTATTCAAAAAAAAAAACTTCTAAAATTTAAGGTTTTTTTTTTTTTTTTCATCACATACAAAAAAGAAATTATAGTTAACTGTTTATCTTTTTGTTTGTTTAAAAAATTAAAAAAATAAATAAATTATAACAAAGGTAAATTACCCTTACAAAAAAAAAAAAATGATAATAAATAAATAAAATAGTCTACTACACTAAATATATGAGTCGGCTACCGCGCTAAAAATCATTTTCAACAACTGGTTCAGAAGAACAGTAGGTATGACTCATGACTTCTTCAATAATTTTCATCCTTTGGATCTGAAGGTGTTACCTACCTGTATCTGTTCGATGCTTCAGCATGTCTCTCTCCCTCCCCCGAAATATACCATTACCGGTGCCAAAATTTATCTCTCTCTCCCCCGGAAACATACCATTACCGGTGCCAAAATTCAGCGGTGTCCTAGAGGATTCTGAGTTTGATTACAATAGTCACTGCCCTCAATTTCTCAAATCTGTAAGTTCTCTTTTTTTCCTTTTTTTTTTTTTGTTTTTTTTTTTGTTTTTTCACGTTCAGTCGTCTCTCTTTATTTTTTTTATTTCCTCCAATTATTTCCCTAAATCGCTGTATTTCCTCTCGCCGTTACAAACAACTCGCCGTGCCTTAGCTACACTACTACGTAAGGGGAAGAGTCAACGTTTATTGTACTATCGAAGTATTACCCCTTTGGATAGAGTTTTTTTTTTTTTTTTTGTTATAAATAAGGAAATTGGATTGTGATATTTGAGAAGGATAATTATTCAATACTGGGGAGCTCTCTCCACTCACATAATAGTGAGTTCCATTAATTAAACTAGCGGTGGGATGCACCATTTATGTGAGTATATTGAATAATTTTCCTTTATGGATAAGGATTTGGATTTTAAGTTTTAGTTTAAATTTAAATGATGTGAACAGATTGTTATATGGTAGAATTTGAACCTATGGAGTCCACGCCATGATGATTGTTCTTATCATTAGACTCATACACCAATTAGCTTAGTTAGAGTTTGAAGTTTGAACTCCAAATTCGATGACAAGAGAATCTACCAGTTAAACTAATTGAAACCCACATGGAATAACATTTTTTTTTTCTTTTCTATTGGTTTAATATATGGATGGGTTTGAAATTTATAATATCATTTTTAAAAAAATTAAATCGATTTCAAATGATTAGGTCTAACCATCTAAGAAGCTATTTCAAATCCATGATATCTTTTTTTTTTTTAATAGAAAAAATCTCCATGCTTCAAATTGTCATATGCGGTTAAATTTATCTCAATGAATTTCTACTAGCAATTGTTCTTCAAATCCCTTGAATTTTAATTCTCAAATCAGAATGAAACCTAAATGTATTTCTGATGTGTATCTGCTTTGATGTTTCAAGATTGGCAAATCAAGTTCGCTAGTAATTCTTGATGGCTCTTATAACCAAGGAAGGCGCCTCTTTGTCATTTACCCGCCAATGGATATATGATGTCTTCCTTAATTTTACTGGCGAGGGCACCCGCAAAGATTTTGTTGATCATCTATATGCTGCTTTGGATCGGAAAGGAATAATCACCTGCAGTGATCATGAACTTGAGAGAGGGAAAACCAAATGGGAAGCAATTGAAGAATCAAGGATTTCAGTCGTCATTCTTTCAAAGCACTATGCTGATTCCCTTTGGTGCTTGTTTGAACTTGCAAAGATTGTGCAATGCCAGAAAGAGAAGGGGCAAACAATTCTTCCGGTTTTCTTTGATGTTGATCCATCTGAGGTACGGAACCAGACGGGGAGTTTTGGGGAAGCTTTTGAGCATCTAGTAAAGTTTTTGGAGGAAAATATGGAGGAGGTGCAAAGATGGAGGGCTGCTTTAGCAGAAGTGGCCAATATCCCCGGATGGGCATTACAAGATATGTAAGGTTTTTTCTTCTTCTTTTTCAATTCCTTCCACTCTAGTATATTGGCCAAAAAACTAGTGCATGTCGAGGCTCTCTGGAGGCCGTGCTTTCATTTCCATTTCTACATAGATGCAACAGGTATATGGACTTTGGAGATGCCTTGCTCTAGGTCTGTATAAAGATCCTTGAAGAGATTAACGGAAACTGATTGTTTCAAGAACAGTTTTTATTATATCATTGAATTTTAATGACTACTCACACTAGGTGCTTGCTTTCATATTTCAAACACCTTATGTAGGAATGTGTATGTTCTTTTTATTTCAGTACCAGTAAGAAAGTCCTAGGACACATTCAGACTTGGTCTTTTCACTTCTTTGTATGACAACACCTTTAGAAACTAAGACCTCTTTGACTTATCAAAAAAAAAAAAAAAAACCTTTAGAAAACTCATTGCAGCTAAATTTGACTTTTTGTATTCCAGCATTTCTAGATATTTGTAGATAAAAAAAAATTCCAGTAGAGGCGATGGTGTGGTAAGCTGGCTTTGGCTGACCAGAAAAATTCTGTGCTGAAATCTTTTTCTGAATAGTTCAGTAAGTTAGAGGGTGTAGCTTTTCCTCTAAAGAGTGTGTAGCATATTGGAGTTTCTTCAAAGGTTGGCTTGGACTGGGTGGAAGCAATTTTAGAGAGACAATTAATATTAGGAAATCCACAAAAGAATTCACATCTAGAGAGGAAGAATTGAGAAATTTTGAATATGAGGACTATAAGAAAAACTAAACAGATAGTAGTATAAGAAATAACAAAAATTTAATGGGGTCTTTGAAAACGATTTAGAATATTTTTTGATAAGTAATAAAGATTTTATTAACTACCTATAAAAATAAAAATAAAAATTTTATTAACAGAAAAAAGTACTCTTTGTTCACGATGATGAACACAAAGTACCTAAAATCAAATACAAGCAAATAAGTTATAGAGACTAAATAAAAACTGAGAATAAAAAAAATCGAAGTACAATGCATAAACCTTCAAGCCTGAGATCAATCAAACAAAGTCCTGATAAACAAGAACTTCAACTGATCAATAGATTTAGCAACATCCTCAAAAGTCCAAATGTTTAGTTCCTTCCGCACTAACCACATCTGACATTCTGGCACCAAATTCCAAACTTCAGAGGGATGTTTCCCCAACCAGTTAGCCAACCAAACAGAAGAGATGCTACCATCTCTGGCCCAGCATTGCTGATCTGACACTTTAAGAACTAAAACTTAATATGGTTTAGACACTATATTAAAATAATTATATGTTTATAGATAAGGAATTGTCTATTATCTAGTAGAAATCACTGTTTTTAAAATTGTTGATCGAGTGTTCTTGTGCGCTTCGCACCACTTCTTCAATTTCTTCTGCAAATTATACCAATTCCTTTTTTTTTTTTTTTTCGTTATTGTAATTCCTTAGGAGAGTTTTTTCTTCACATCATGTGTACACTAGTCTTCCCCTATATTCTTAGGGGAAATTGCATTTTTCCCCTTAACTACAATGCGGTTACAGTGTCCCCATAAACTTCAAAACTGATCAATTTCCCCCCTAACTATTTGTAATAAGCACTTTGCTCTCTGCTGTGAGGATTTCTCTCAAATTGAACAGAAAATTCAAATTTCTGTCATACACGTTTTTTGAGAAAATAAACTTTTTCATTAAATTTGATGGAAATCTTAACAAGAGGGAGTAAAGTTCTTATTACCAATAGATAAGGTATATTGCTTAGTTTGTGAAGTTTTTTGGGGGGACATTGTTACACTATAGTTATAGTTAAGGGGAAGTGTAAGCAATCCATATTCTAAAAATATATATACACACACATATCCTTATGAAAAATGCAACGACTGGCTCTCTTCTTCCCTTTGCTATGTATTCCAAGCAAAATAAAGCAACATATACATGTATTTTCCCCCCACTCTCTTTCTCAACTTCTGGCTTGACTCAATTAATATAATCTATTTGAAAGGATCCTCTGGGGCTACTGCATGTATAATCCTTTAATTCCTCTTGTATATTTCATTCTTCATTTCATGTAATCTTTATTACCTATAAAAAACACTAAAATCCTGGCTTAATTATTTATGGCTGGTTCAGACTCATCAAATGAATTTTGTTCATTCTCCTTGCAGGCATGAGTCAAAAGTTATCCAAGACATTGTTGGAGTGATATTGAAAAGAGTTAGTCCCCCATTCTTAGTTAAGGACCTAGTAGGGATAGATTCTCATGTGGAGAAAATAAATACATACTTGAGGATAGGGTTGAATGAAGTTCGTATGATAGGGATATGTGGGATGGGTGGTATCGGCAAGACAACCATTGCAAAAGTTGTTTATGAGAGGTTGTCTAATCAATTTGAAGGAGGTAGCTTTCTTTCTAATGTTAGAGTAGTTACTAAAAGAAGGGGTTTAATTTGTTTGCAAGAAAAACTTCTTTCTGACATCTTGATGGTTTGAGATATAAGAATCTTCAGTGTTCAGGAAGGAGTCAGTCAGATCAGGAATAGGCTGCATACGAAAAGGATACTTCTCGTTCTTGATGATGTGGATCAATTAGAGCAGTTAGAAATATTGGCTGGGAAGGGTGATTGGTTTGGCCCAGGCAGTACAATTATCATTACAACAAGAGATGAATATTTGCTGAGTATACATGGAGTTGATGAAATATATAAGCCTAAGGAAATGAATAATGAAGAAGCACTTCAACTTTTCAGTTTGAAATGTTTCAAAAATAAACAACCTCCTGAAGCTTATATGGAGGTGTCTAATCATTTTGTCAAATATGCTGCTGGCCTTCCTTTAGCTATTGATGTTTTGGGTTCTTTTCTGCTCAATAGAAGCATCACTGAATGGGAAAATGAATTAAAAATGGTTAAAGAACATTCTCTAAGGCAAGTTCTTGACGTGCTTCAAATTAGTTTTGATGGCCTGGAGGAAATAGAGAGGGAAATATTCCTACATATAGCATGCTTTTTTAATGGGGGGGACAAAGATCGTGTGGTAGAAATACTAGACTGTCTTGGCTACTACACGGATTTTATATTAAATATTCTCATTCGTAAATCTCTTTTAAGAATTTTATCAGACAATCGATTGTGGATGCATGATCTACTACAAGAAATGGGTTGGCAGATGATTCACCAAGAGTGTGCTATAGAGCCTGGAAAACGTAGTAGATTGTGGCTGCATGAAGACATTGACAAGGTGCTGATAGAAAATACGGTAAGAGGTTAAGTAGAAACCTTGAACTTAAGCATGACCCTATTCTATTACTGAAGAAAATATACTTTTGAAAACTATTGTACTCTTTTGTTATGCAATTCACCAATCCCTTGTTTTTGATTATTAGGGAACAGAAGCTGTTCAAGGCATGGTCTTGGATTTGCCTACGCAAAAAGAGGCACACTGGAATCCGGAGGCCTTTTCAAAGATGTGTAATCTTAGATTGCTCAAAATTCAGAATGTGCAACTTCCTTATGGGCTCACACATTTTCCTAATGCTCTAAGATTTGTTGAATGGAATGGGTATCCTTTAAAATCTTTGCCACAAAATTTCAAAGCAGACAAGCTTGTTGAACTTAACATGTGTCATGGAAAAATTAAACAACTTTGGGGGGGAGTAAAGGTAATGTTGTTACTCACCTTTGTATTAGTTAATTTTACTAAAAGAAATTCTATGGTTAAAGGAATCTAATCATTCTACAATATCTCTCTCTCTTTTCTTTTTTAATTTCTTGAACAGTATTTGGACAATTTAAAATTCATCAAGCTCAGTCATTCCCAAGATCTTAATAGGACCCCCGACTTCACAGGGGTTCCAAATCTTGTGAAAATAGATCTTGAAGGTTGTTCAAATCTAGTTGAGGTTCACCCATCCATTGGAGCACTCAAAAGGCTTAGTTTTTTGAATCTGAAAGATTGCAAATGCCTTAGAAGTCTTCCAAAAAAGATTGAAATGGAATCTCTTGAAATTCTTATTCTTTCTGGTTGTTCAAAAGTCAAGAAGATTTCTGAATTCTCAGAAAGCATGCAACAGCTTCGGGAGCTTTCTTTAAATGGGACAGCAATAAAAAAGCTACCTTCATCAATTAAACATTTGACTGGTCTTACTTTGTTGAATTTGAGAGATTGCAAAAATCTTGTGTGTCTTCCTAGTGTTGTTTATAGTTTGAAGTCTCTCAGAGAACTCGATCTTTCTGGATGCTCAAAGTTGGTTGAATCTCAAGTTCATGAGATTTTGCGCACTCATGAACCTGAAATTGAGCTAACTTCTTTTGAGAAGGAAAAGTTTTTATCTGCTCATGGAAAAGAAGTTGTAGAGACATCTAATGAAAAAGGAAGGACGTTGTCCATTCTTGAAGCATAAATTGAGACTGTACCTTCTCAAACTGAAGGTCAGAGAAAATCTAAATTGTATATGCATGTTGGAGAACCAGTTGATCCTCCTACTCCACAGTCTGTCTCAACATCAGGTACAAGTAAAAAAGCTGCAGTAAAACAATCTAAATTGTCTGTGCATGTTGGCAAACCAGTTGAGCCCTCTACTCCACAATCAGTCTCAACATCAGGTACACGTAAAAATGCCGCAGAAGAACCGATGACAATACCTCCTTCTGGTAAGAGCAAGGGAAGTCAACCTATCGATGTAGTGGAAATTGAGCTTCCTTGTCAACCTGGCAGTCAGCAGTTGCTAGAACTGAGAAGAGGTGCCAAGAGGTCTATTGAGCACATGGTGGGGTTTTTTTTTGCCTTTCTATTTCTTTTTGTATAAAATATTACATATAAGTGGTTTTCCTGCTATATATATATATATATATATTTTTTTTTTTTTGGTGGTGTATCAACTTTCTCTACATGGTACCGAATTCAACTTAAATAAAACCTTCAACAAGCACATAGAATCATAGACGCATGCATAATAATTTAATTAAATATATTAATGTGATAACAAATTTGATTGATGTTACTTTAACAACAAACCATTTCCATCATATTGGAATACACTTATCACATATTATGGTTTTATCACTTTATTATTATAATAATTATTAATTTTTGAATAATATTTGCTAATTATGGTTCAACATTTGGTCCATTTTGATCCAATTTGGTCCACTTGGGTTCAATTTGGTCTATTTGGTCCACTTGTTCATTTTTGTTCCACTTCAGTTCATTTTGGTCGACCTTGGTCCAATTTGGATAACTTTAGTCTTCAGTATACTCACTCAGAATGGGAAAAGACAAGCTTAAGTTGAGAGTACTATCAATTATTTGAGTAATATAAATTGTAATTATATAATAAGTTTTGATTATTGTTGATACACATTTTCGCGACACAATTTTTACAAGCCCGACTTCTTTGTGGGCTTAATTTGTGTTTTTTATTCCAAGCATGGCCCAAGCCCATGTGACTTATTGGGGAAATTGAGGAAGTGTGGTTTGGAGGGTATGGTTAGTTTCTTTTAGACCTTTTGCATGAGCCTAGCCTATGCGTGCTACCATGAAGGCAAGGAACACTGGTAGCACCTCAGGCTCATAAAGGAGGTCTTGTACCTAAAATTTCCACCCTAAAAGAGCTTTTATGCTCTGGCTAACTGTGGCCTAAAGTCTCTACCCGAACCCATTTTTCCCTTTAAAAATAGTTGGCTCTCATTGGCCAACTCCAACTGCTAGCCTCACTTAGGTGAGTTTCCTAAGCGTCTGAAACAACTAAAAATGAGGAGCCAATGGGGGTTTAGTCAAATATTTCCCAACTATGCATAAAGGAAGTTAAATCTTTTATCCAACTAAAGCAAATTTGAACCAAACATCAATTTAGCACTTGGGAGGTCCATAGTCTCATCTTTAGCCTAAAAACCAGTCATTAAGGACACCCAAAGGCTGCTATAAAAATCTCCCTTCAGTTCATAACATAAAAACCATGTTTTCCCCTATAGAACTAAAACTTTAGAACAAAAGCCCATTCAGCCAGTTAATATCCTCACAATGTTGAAGATTGGGGGGTGGAAATATGGGTATAGGGGAACCTTCCCTCTCTTTCTCACAACCTTTTTCAATTTCCTCTTCTCGTTGATTGTGGTTCGAAGTTTCGGACTTGTGTGTTTTTTCTGCATTTTCTTGTATTTCAATTATGACATTTTGATTTCTTTCTTGTTAAAGCATCATTTGTCTTTTGTTCATTACACATTTGAAATTTTGGGCTTGATTCTCCACAAAAAAAAAAAAAAAAACATTTCTAAATAACCCAAGGAGAGATTTGGGCTAGTCTTGCATTTTTGGCCCTTGTCGCAAAACGTCCCCGACAATTATCATGATAATATCAATAAGAGAATTAGAATTTGACTAATAATTTTGAAAACTAAAAATTTTAGTTGTACTAAAAGAATTAGGAAAATATAATGTATAATAATAATATTTTGAAGAATATAGACCACTTCAAAAAAGGATAATATCAATCAAAAACACAAAAAAAAAATAAAAAAAAATAAAATTATATATTAGTAAAACTAGAGAGATAAATATTACTTTTAGTAATTATTAAATTTTTAGGGAGATAAAATTCAGTGAATAAATTATATATTATACCACATCATAAAATAATTATAAGATAAAGTTTGGCAACAAACTTAGTTGTAACCTAAGACTACAACTCCCGCTAAAAAAATTAACAATACTACATATTTTGAAAATCTGGTCGTTGTATTATATGTTCTTTATATTCTAACACATGTCAAATTTTATGTCAATTGGATGTTATTTACTATTCGATTTATAAAGATATTTTTTTTAATGTATAATATTACACAATAAAAACTTGAAATATAAACATTTAGTTGATAGCATAGCTATTGATTTTTAATCTTATAGTAATTTTAACAAATCACCATAGGCTACAAATTTAATTCAATGACAGATTTGTTAAAGGACAAAGTTTGGCTACAAACTTGGTCATTGCCTAAGGCTACAAAACTTCACTCAATATCTTTTTATTGAATGTAAATTTTAAAAAATCACCATATAATTACATTTTCTTCTTATATCTTTTATGCTTGAAGAATTTTTAAAAGATAAAAAATCAATAGCTATACTATCAATCAATTATTTAAATTGAAAGTTTTTGTAATCTAAAGTTATGCATAAAAAATAAATTTATGGATAATATAGTAAATAACATCGGATTGACACAAAATTTACCATGTGTATTAAGAGCATAAAGAACATACAATTCAACGATTAGATTAAAGGTAGTTGTAGTAGTACAAATTTGTCATTTGTTAAAATTTGCATTCAATAAAAAGTGTTAAATTCTAAAAGTTTAGAACAATTGGCACAAATCATGAATACAAACTTGTTTAGATATATCTTAGATTCTATAGACTATATTAATTAGACAATGGTCGAGGTGCTGCAAGTAAGAATCCAAGAACAAAGAAGTTGCAAGTTCAAGAAATTTGGAACATGCCAGGTTCGACAAATCGAGAACAAGGCTCAACCAAACGAGACACAGATCTGCAAAATTTTAATAAAGGCCCATCAACCCATTAAGCCTAGTAAGTAATTAGGGTTTCAGATTTATTTCATATAGTATTAAAAGGAAACCCTAAGACACATTTTTAAAAGAGAGAGATAATAGTGCTTCTTGTGCCTTTAATTGTAGATCTAGGGTTTTTGTACTCCAAAGCTCTCTCAAATCTTCTACTAGAAATATTCTTTGAAGAAACTTAAGATCCAATGTTGTAGGAGTTGTTGTCATCACTAGANCAAAAAAAAAAACTTCTAAAATTTAAGGTTTTTTTTTTTTTTTTCATCACATACAAAAAAGAAATTATAGTTAACTGTTTATCTTTTTTGTTTGTTTAAAAAATTAAAAAAATAAATAAATTATAACAAAGGTAAATTACCCTTACAAAAAAAAAAAAATGATAATAAATAAATAAAATAGTCTACTACACTAAATATATGAGTCGGCTACCGCGCTAAAAATCATTTTCAACAACTGGTTCAGAAGAACAGTAGGTATGACTCATGACTTCTTCAATAATTTTCATCCTTTGGATCTGAAGGTGTTACCTACCTGTATCTGTTCGATGCTTCAGCATGTCTCTCTCCCTCCCCCGGAAATATACCATTACCGGTGCCAAAATTTATCTCTCTCTCCCCCGGAAACATACCATTACCGGTGCCAAAATTCAGCGGTGTCCTAGAGGATTCTGAGTTTGATTACAATAGTCACTGCCCTCAATTTCTCAAATCTGTAAGTTCTCTTTTTTTCCTTTTTTTTTTTTTGTTTTTTTTTTTTGTTTTTTTCACGTTCAGTCGTCTCTCTTTATTTTTTTTATTTCCTCCAATTATTTCCCTAAATCGCTGTATTTCCTCTCGCCGTTACAAACAACTCGCCGTGCCTTTAGCTACACTACTACGTAAGGGGAAGAGTCAACGTTTATTGTACTATCGAAGTATTACCCCTTTGGATAGAGTTTTTTTTTTTTTTTTTTGTTATAAATAAGGAAATTGGATTGTGATATTTGAGAAGGATAATTATTCAATACTGGGGAGCTCTCTCCACTCACATAATAGTGAGTTCCATTAATTAAACTAGCGGTGGGATGCACCATTTATGTGAGTATATTGAATAATTTTCCTTTATGGATAAGGATTTGGATTTTAAGTTTTAGTTTAAATTTAAATGATGTGAACAGATTGTTATATGGTAGAATTTGAACCTATGGAGTCCACGCCATGATGATTGTTCTTATCATTAGACTCATACACCAATTAGCTTAGTTAGAGTTTGAAGTTTGAACTCCAAATTCGATGACAAGAGAATCTACCAGTTAAACTAATTGAAACCCACATGGAATAACATTTTTTTTTTCTTTTCTATTGGTTTAATATATGGATGGGTTTGAAATTTATAATATCATTTTTAAAAAAATTAAATCGATTTCAAATGATTAGGTCTAACCATCTAAGAAGCTATTTCAAATCCATGATATCTTTTTTTTTTTTAATAGAAAAAATCTCCATGCTTCAAATTGTCATATGCGGTTAAATTTATCTCAATGAATTTCTACTAGCAATTGTTCTTCAAATCCCTTGAATTTTAATTCTCAAATCAGAATGAAACCTAAATGTATTTCTGATGTGTATCTGCTTTGATGTTTCAAGATTGGCAAATCAAGTTCGCTAGTAATTCTTGATGGCTCTTATAACCAAGGAAGGCGCCTCTTTGTCATTTACCCGCCAATGGATATATGATGTCTTCCTTAATTTTACTGGCGAGGGCACCCGCAAAGATTTTGTTGATCATCTATATGCTGCTTTGGATCGGAAAGGAATAATCACCTGCAGTGATCATGAACTTGAGAGAGGGAAAACCAAATGGGAAGCAATTGAAGAATCAAGGATTTCAGTCGTCATTCTTTCAAAGCACTATGCTGATTCCCTTTGGTGCTTGTTTGAACTTGCAAAGATTGTGCAATGCCAGAAAGAGAAGGGGCAAACAATTCTTCCGGTTTTCTTTGATGTTGATCCATCTGAGGTACGGAACCAGACGGGGAGTTTTGGGGAAGCTTTTGAGCATCTAGTAAAGTTTTTGGAGGAAAATATGGAGGAGGTGCAAAGATGGAGGGCTGCTTTAGCAGAAGTGGCCAATATCCCCGGATGGGCATTACAAGATATGTAAGGTTTTTTCTTCTTCTTTTTCAATTCCTTCCACTCTAGTATATTGGCCAAAAAACTAGTGCATGTCGAGGCTCTCTGGAGGCCGTGCTTTCATTTCCATTTCTACATAGATGCAACAGGTATATGGACTTTGGAGATGCCTTGCTCTAGGTCTGTATAAAGATCCTTGAAGAGATTAACGGAAACTGATTGTTTCAAGAACAGTTTTTATTATATCATTGAATTTTAATGACTACTCACACTAGGTGCTTGCTTTCATATTTCAAACACCTTATGTAGGAATGTGTATGTTCTTTTTATTTCAGTACCAGTAAGAAAGTCCTAGGACACATTCAGACTTGGTCTTTTCACTTCTTTGTATGACAACACCTTTAGAAACTAAGACCTCTTTGACTTATCAAAAAAAAAAAAAAAAACCTTTAGAAAACTCATTGCAGCTAAATTTGACTTTTTGTATTCCAGCATTTCTAGATATTTGTAGATAAAAAAAAATTCCAGTAGAGGCGATGGTGTGGTAAGCTGGCTTTGGCTGACCAGAAAAATTCTGTGCTGAAATCTTTTTCTGAATAGTTCAGTAAGTTAGAGGGTGTAGCTTTTCCTCTAAAGAGTGTGTAGCATATTGGAGTTTCTTCAAAGGTTGGCTTGGACTGGGTGGAAGCAATTTTAGAGAGACAATTAATATTAGGAAATCCACAAAAGAATTCACATCTAGAGAGGAAGAATTGAGAAATTTTGAATATGAGGACTATAAGAAAAACTAAACAGATAGTAGTATAAGAAATAACAAAAATTTAATGGGGTCTTTGAAAACGATTTAGAATATTTTTTGATAAGTAATAAAGATTTTATTAACTACCTATAAAAATAAAAATAAAAATTTTATTAACAGAAAAAAGTACTCTTTGTTCACGATGATGAACACAAAGTACCTAAAATCAAATACAAGCAAATAAGTTATAGAGACTAAATAAAAACTGAGAATAAAAAAAATCGAAGTACAATGCATAAACCTTCAAGCCTGAGATCAATCAAACAAAGTCCTGATAAACAAGAACTTCAACTGATCAATAGATTTAGCAACATCCTCAAAAGTCCAAATGTTTAGTTCCTTCCGCACTAACCACATCTGACATTCTGGCACCAAATTCCAAACTTCAGAGGGATGTTTCCCCAACCAGTTAGCCAACCAAACAGAAGAGATGCTACCATCTCTGGCCCAGCATTGCTGATCTGACACTTTAAGAACTAAAACTTAATATGGTTTAGACACTATATTAAAATAATTATATGTTTATAGATAAGGAATTGTCTATTATCTAGTAGAAATCACTGTTTTTAAAATTGTTGATCGAGTGTTCTTGTGCGCTTCGCACCACTTCTTCAATTTCTTCTGCAAATTATACCAATTCCTTTTTTTTTTTTTTTTCGTTATTGTAATTCCTTAGGAGAGTTTTTTCTTCACATCATGTGTACACTAGTCTTCCCCTATATTCTTAGGGGAAATTGCATTTTTCCCCTTAACTACAATGCGGTTACAGTGTCCCCATAAACTTCAAAACTGATCAATTTCCCCCCTAACTATTTGTAATAAGCACTTTGCTCTCTGCTGTGAGGATTTCTCTCAAATTGAACAGAAAATTCAAATTTCTGTCATACACGTTTTTTGAGAAAATAAACTTTTTCATTAAATTTGATGGAAATCTTAACAAGAGGGAGTAAAGTTCTTATTACCAATAGATAAGGTATATTGCTTAGTTTGTGAAGTTTTTTGGGGGGACATTGTTACACTATAGTTATAGTTAAGGGGAAGTGTAAGCAATCCATATTCTAAAAATATATATACACACACATATCCTTATGAAAAATGCAACGACTGGCTCTCTTCTTCCCTTTGCTATGTATTCCAAGCAAAATAAAGCAACATATACATGTATTTTCCCCCCACTCTCTTTCTCAACTTCTGGCTTGACTCAATTAATATAATCTATTTGAAAGGATCCTCTGGGGCTACTGCATGTATAATCCTTTAATTCCTCTTGTATATTTCATTCTTCATTTCATGTAATCTTTATTACCTATAAAAAACACTAAAATCCTGGCTTAATTATTTATGGCTGGTTCAGACTCATCAAATGAATTTTGTTCATTCTCCTTGCAGGCATGAGTCAAAAGTTATCCAAGACATTGTTGGAGTGATATTGAAAAGAGTTAGTCCCCCATTCTTAGTTAAGGACCTAGTAGGGATAGATTCTCATGTGGAGAAAATAAATACATACTTGAGGATAGGGTTGAATGAAGTTCGTATGATAGGGATATGTGGGATGGGTGGTATCGGCAAGACAACCATTGCAAAAGTTGTTTATGAGAGGTTGTCTAATCAATTTGAAGGAGGTAGCTTTCTTTCTAATGTTAGAGTAGTTACTAAAAGAAGGGGTTTAATTTGTTTGCAAGAAAAACTTCTTTCTGACATCTTGATGGTTTGAGATATAAGAATCTTCAGTGTTCAGGAAGGAGTCAGTCAGATCAGGAATAGGCTGCATACGAAAAGGATACTTCTCGTTCTTGATGATGTGGATCAATTAGAGCAGTTAGAAATATTGGCTGGGAAGGGTGATTGGTTTGGCCCAGGCAGTACAATTATCATTACAACAAGAGATGAATATTTGCTGAGTATACATGGAGTTGATGAAATATATAAGCCTAAGGAAATGAATAATGAAGAAGCACTTCAACTTTTCAGTTTGAAATGTTTCAAAAATAAACAACCTCCTGAAGCTTATATGGAGGTGTCTAATCATTTTGTCAAATATGCTGCTGGCCTTCCTTTAGCTATTGATGTTTTGGGTTCTTTTCTGCTCAATAGAAGCATCACTGAATGGGAAAATGAATTAAAAATGGTTAAAGAACATTCTCTAAGGCAAGTTCTTGACGTGCTTCAAATTAGTTTTGATGGCCTGGAGGAAATAGAGAGGGAAATATTCCTACATATAGCATGCTTTTTTAATGGGGGGGACAAAGATCGTGTGGTAGAAATACTAGACTGTCTTGGCTACTACACGGATTTTATATTAAATATTCTCATTCGTAAATCTCTTTTAAGAATTTTATCAGACAATCGATTGTGGATGCATGATCTACTACAAGAAATGGGTTGGCAGATGATTCACCAAGAGTGTGCTATAGAGCCTGGAAAACGTAGTAGATTGTGGCTGCATGAAGACATTGACAAGGTGCTGATAGAAAATACGGTAAGAGGTTAAGTAGAAACCTTGAACTTAAGCATGACCCTATTCTATTACTGAAGAAAATATACTTTTGAAAACTATTGTACTCTTTTGTTATGCAATTCACCAATCCCTTGTTTTTGATTATTAGGGAACAGAAGCTGTTCAAGGCATGGTCTTGGATTTGCCTACGCAAAAAGAGGCACACTGGAATCCGGAGGCCTTTTCAAAGATGTGTAATCTTAGATTGCTCAAAATTCAGAATGTGCAACTTCCTTATGGGCTCACACATTTTCCTAATGCTCTAAGATTTGTTGAATGGAATGGGTATCCTTTAAAATCTTTGCCACAAAATTTCAAAGCAGACAAGCTTGTTGAACTTAACATGTGTCATGGAAAAATTAAACAACTTTGGGGGGGAGTAAAGGTAATGTTGTTACTCACCTTTGTATTAGTTAATTTTACTAAAAGAAATTCTATGGTTAAAGGAATCTAATCATTCTACAATATCTCTCTCTCTTTTCTTTTTTAATTTCTTGAACAGTATTTGGACAATTTAAAATTCATCAAGCTCAGTCATTCCCAAGATCTTAATAGGACCCCCGACTTCACAGGGGTTCCAAATCTTGTGAAAATAGATCTTGAAGGTTGTTCAAATCTAGTTGAGGTTCACCCATCCATTGGAGCACTCAAAAGGCTTAGTTTTTTGAATCTGAAAGATTGCAAATGCCTTAGAAGTCTTCCAAAAAAGATTGAAATGGAATCTCTTGAAATTCTTATTCTTTCTGGTTGTTCAAAAGTCAAGAAGATTTCTGAATTCTCAGAAAGCATGCAACAGCTTCGGGAGCTTTCTTTAAATGGGACAGCAATAAAAAAGCTACCTTCATCAATTAAACATTTGACTGGTCTTACTTTGTTGAATTTGAGAGATTGCAAAAATCTTGTGTGTCTTCCTAGTGTTGTTTATAGTTTGAAGTCTCTCAGAGAACTCGATCTTTCTGGATGCTCAAAGTTGGTTGAATCTCAAGTTCATGAGATTTTGCGCACTCATGAACCTGAAATTGAGCTAACTTCTTTTGAGAAGGAAAAGTTTTTATCTGCTCATGGAAAAGAAGTTGTAGAGACATCTAATGAAAAAGGAAGGACGTTGTCCATTCTTGAAGCATAAATTGAGACTGTACCTTCTCAAACTGAAGGTCAGAGAAAATCTAAATTGTATATGCATGTTGGAGAACCAGTTGATCCTCCTACTCCACAGTCTGTCTCAACATCAGGTACAAGTAAAAAAGCTGCAGTAAAACAATCTAAATTGTCTGTGCATGTTGGCAAACCAGTTGAGCCCTCTACTCCACAATCAGTCTCAACATCAGGTACACGTAAAAATGCCGCAGAAGAACCGATGACAATACCTCCTTCTGGTAAGAGCAAGGGAAGTCAACCTATCGATGTAGTGGAAATTGAGCTTCCTTGTCAACCTGGCAGTCAGCAGTTGCTAGAACTGAGAAGAGGTGCCAAGAGGTCTATTGAGCACATGGTGGGGATGATTTTGTCACATGTGAGTAATACTACATCCAAAAGAATTGGTGTTCATGGAAGTGGTGGGATTGGAAAGACCAGTGTATTGAAAGCTTTGATCAATCACCCCAAAACAAAATACTTGTTTGATGTGAATATTTGGGTGTCTGTCTCTAGAAATTGGAGCATGAGAAAGATTCAAAATGAAGTTTTACGACAATTGTCATTGTTGCCAGCAGACTCCAAACGGATTCTGAAATTGCAGAGGAACTATTTCAATCTCTAAAGTGCCAACGGTTTTTGTTGCTTTTGGATGATGTTTGGGAGCAGATTGATCTACATACAATCGGTATTCCTGATCTCACTTTAGAAAATGGTTGTAGGATGATAATTGCAACAAGATCCCTGGGCGTGTGTCACATTATGGCTACTGATGTAGAGATTCAAGTTGAGGGACTTTTAGAGGAAGAAGCTTGGGAGTTGTTTAGGGAACAAGTGGGTGGGATTGTTGATTCTCCAAATATCAAGCCGCATGCTCGAGCTTTAGTTCAAAAGTGTCATGGTCTGCCATTGCTAATCATTGTTACTGGAAGGGCACTGACTAAGGAGATTGATGCTTTAGCCTGGATGCATGCAGTGAGGGAATTTTCACAGTGCAGTGCACATGGGATGTATGGTTTTGAAACTCTAATCCAAAAATTGAAATTCAGTTATGACAGATTGGAGGGTCTTGAGTTGAAGAGTTGCTTCCTTTACTGTGCCTTATTTCCAGAAGATTGGGAGGTCAGCATGTTGGATTTGGTAGAGTACTGGATCCATGAAGGTTTGATTAGTGGAAATTGGACAGATGCATATAAGAGGGCGCATGATATAGTTAATATTCTTGTAGGTGCCTCTCTTTTGCAGAGTTCGGAAGATAGTCTTTCTATCAAAATGCATGATCTCATTAGGGATTTAGCATCAGGGATCTTGTCATTAGAGGCAGAAGGTTGTCAGTTTCTGCTTAGAAATTATTCAAGAATGACACAGCTATCAGACACAGAAAATAGTTCATCGCACAGATCACTTGAAACTTTTGAAGGCAATAGACAGTTGATTCTTGAAAGTCGTCAGTTCTTATCAAGGGCTGCTGCAGGTCTAACTGAGCCACCTTTAAATGAGGAATGGGAAGAAGCCAAGATGATATTTTTGATGGACAATGAGTTATCCAGACTACCTGAGAGACCAAATTGCCCAAAACTTTTGGCATTGTTCCTCCAAAGAAATCATCTTCTAAGAATGATACCTTCACCGTTCTTTGATTTAATGCCTTTTCTTAAAGTTTTGAACCTATCCAAGACCAGGATCAAATCCCTGCCAAAGTCACTTTTTAAGCTTATAAAGCTTGAGGTACTTATTCTACGTGATTGTGAATGTCTCATTCTGCTTCCATCTGATGTTGGCTCTCTAAGACAACTTGAGGTGCTTGATCTCCAAGGAACTGAGATTGACAAATTACCTGATGAGATTTCTGAGCTGGCTTCTTTGAGGCACTTAAAAGTATCGTTTTATGGATCTGTCAACTGGAGTGAATATGTTAAGCTTCCTTGTGAATTGGTTTCACAGGGAATAATATCTAGTCTCCATGAATTGGAAACACTGAGTCTTGATGTGTACCCAGGAGATAGAAGGTGGGATAAAGATGTGAAATCTGTCATAAATGAGGTGGGGAACTTGACAAAGTTGATTGCCTTTTCTTGCTATTTTCCAAAAGTAGAGTTTCTTGAACTCTTTCTTCAAACAGGCATACCATGGATTCGAGGATTAACCAAATTCAAATTTGTTGTTGGCCATGATGTGAAACGCTTTGTAGCTCAGGTTGTGGACAATCTGGAGTTTGATTATGTCCAATGGGGTCGATGCTTGAGATTTATAAATGGTGAGATGATACCAGATGCAGTTGTGGAAGTATAAACTCGTGCTACTGCTTTCTATCTAGATCATCACATCAATGTTTGCAGCCTATCAGAGTTTGGAGTCAGTAATTTCAATGGACTGAGATTTTGTGTACTAAGAGAATGTCTAAGATTCAAACAGTTATTGGTAGCAAGGAACTCTCTGAAGCTGTATTTCCAAATCTGGAACACCTAAGTATTAATTATCTGTCAAACTTCAGAAAATTTTTGGAAGGAATGATACCACAGGGAAGCTTTGCTAAGCTAAGAATTTTGACACTGCATGCATGCCCCAATGTTCAATTTGTTTTTGCAAGCTCCATGCTCCAGTTTTTTTCTAAGTTAGAGGACTTGATAGTTGAAGATTGTCCAGCCATTGAGGAGATCATATTTCAGGATCCAGTTGTTGATTCTGGTAGTGATAAACTCCCTAGCTTGAAACGGTTAAAACTTCACTATCTACCCAGATTGGTTAACATAATGAAAGGTGTGTGGTCCCCACTAGAAGACATTAGCTTATATGATTGCCCTAGATTGAAGAACCTTGGCATCGACTCCAATACATGTCATACCTTAAAAAAGATTAAAGCAGAGAATGATTGGTGGGAAGATTTAGATTTGCAAGATACATTACGCTTGCGTCTTCAAGCTCATTTCACCCCTATTTGTGACAATGATTTATGATACATATACAAGCATTAAAATGGATTTATCCTGTTTGGCACCGTTGGTTGTTTTGCTCACTTGGAGATCAGGAAAAGGAAGAGGCCACATCTAAAAGGATCCAACAGGAATAAGAATTATTAACTTCTGGTGTAGTTGATTGCACTAGTGATGTCAAACAGAGGTGTACAACCCAGCAATCACAATATTTCTGTGACAGGTTTGTGCTTTATATTTTAACTTGCTTTTGAAACTTCCATCTCATATTGAATCATTTTATTTTCTTTTAAAATTTAACTCTAGAGAAATGCTTCTAGATTCAGCTGTATTCATTATCTTAAAGGTCCTGGTTGGAACAGTTCTCAAAAAACCGTTTTTTATTTTTAAAAAAACAGTAACTATAAAGTGTTTGCCTAGATGTTTTCAGCAAACAGTTTCTAGAAAACTGTAATTCAAAAAAAATACCAAGGAAGCAGTTTTTAGGAAACACCAAATGGTGTTTTTGACTGTTTTCAAGGAATTGTTACTGGAAACATGTAGAGATCATGGCTCATTAACTGCAAACATCTAAATAACTGAAAAATGTCTTTTAACTTCAAATTGCGTTGTCCTAATGACTCCATTTCAAACAAAGAGAGGCATTTAGCACTGCATCATCCCTTTAGCCAAAAAAATCTACAACGGTTAATATCTTACGGGAAAATCGCAATTTGATGAAGCTAATGACTTCCTAACACTCTTTACAAAATGGTTGCACCTTTGTTGTTGCTTGGTTTTATTTTTTGGGTTCTTGTCTGCTCTTATTTCTTCCCTCTACAACATCTTATTCTACATCTTCAGACCATGGTGTTGTTCCTGGTCTGACAAATCTTCTTCTTTACATCGCCCTCTCTCCTTTTCTTTGAGCCATCAATATTGCTCTCCAGTGTGTATATATATATATATATATATTTTTTTTTTTTTCCTTCTGCATTTTTTTTTTTGGTTGGATAATATGAAAGTTCATTAATTTTATTTATTTATTTCTTCTTTTCTTCTTAGAGCTGGAATGCAGGAAGTTTATCTAATTTTTCCTTTCAATCTCACTGAAAATTGTTCAGATATGCAATTTGAAGGCATCCAAATGAAAAAGTCAGCTTGCACTTACTGTCTTTGCTATTCTCTACAAGTAATTTCTCAATGTCTCCGATATGAATTATTTACTTGGTGTTATTTTTTAGTATTTCATCTATCATGCTCATGATTATTTTATTGTATATTTCTGTAACTGCTTTGGGAATATTCTTTTGCATTAGGGTTTTGCGTCATTATATATACGTTTTGATAGATAATTAAAGTAATCTTATTAATGAAAAGAGAAAGGAAAAATACAAATTGTTCATGATGATGAACGCAGGATAACATAAACAAACAACAAAGAAAAAGAAATCAAGAGTTATGTATAATAATAATAAATAGAAGAATATGAACCATTAAAAAAAAAAAGAATAATACCAACCAAAAAAAAAATAATGATAAAATTATATATTTGTAAAAATAGAAATATAGAATGTTAGGAAGAACATATTATCTATAATAAAATTTTGAGAATAAATTATACATTATACCATATTTCAAAATAATTATATATTTTCATGCATCGCGTGAATAGAAAAAATGATAAAATTATACATTTGTAAAAATAGAGATATAGAAATTACTTTTAGAAGTTGTTTAATTTTTAGAAAGAATAAAAAATTTACAATAAATTTTAGAAAATAAATCATACATTAGATTTCTCAAAATATTATATATTCTCATGCATCATGTGAGTCTTCAACTAGTTCTTTTAAAATCAAGCCATTTGATATGTGGTGATGGAGTTTAGTTACACTACAAATTAGAAAATTAGCATGTAAACCCAAGTCATACATAGACAACATAAACAAAAAAGAAAATAAATCAAGCTTAGAAATGAACAATAACCATAAGCATAAAATTAGTTATAAATATTTCTTAGTGCATACTAAGTCCCATCGCAAAAGCATACCCATTTTAATATAGTTGCATGTTCACAGCATATCCACCAAAATGCATGGGCATATTCATCATGATTATCATGGAACTGGTTAATTACATGCTAGATCCATGCATGGCCATGTTTATCTAAACATGTTACATACTAAACTGAGCTTACCTTCAAGAACAAAAATGGGTATGGCAAGAATAGTTACATGCTAAGTGATATCCATACTAATATGCATGATTATATTCACTTAATCATGAAGATTAAAACAAGAGAGAATAGATAACACCAAGAAATGATTCTAGAACTACTAAGCCTGTAATAAATCACTTATTGATCATCCAAACATAACAAGATAACCACAAAGCATGATAATTAATGAAGTAACTAGAGCATAATGACTAGTAAACAAGAGAGATTTGTGAGAAATTAACTAAGGAAAAATTGAAACCAAAGACAGGTTAAAAATTTGGAATTTATCTAGAGAGATTTGGGTAGTAGTATTTAGAGTTTTTTTTTTTTTTTTTTAATTATCTTTATTATATTGTTTTATGGCTTGAAAATCTAGTGGGAGGGGATTAGTATTTATAGAGATCAAAATTTGAATAGGCTCATGAATACCATGAGCATGTTGCATGGAATGTACGAGTCATTGACTTTGGCCCATGCGTGCATACAAGCCAATTGCCTCAAGCGCATGGTATGCATGAGTCTTTAAAAATACTGAATGAATAGTATTGTATTTCTCAAGTAATAAAATATACATGAGTGTCTTTATATAGGAGACAAAATGTGTAGTACAAGTATGTTTGTTATACAAGTAAACAAGGTGGGCCTAAGGCCCACAACCTATTACACATTAACAGCTCCCCTCAAACTCAAGGTGGGTGTGAGACCAACTTGAAGTTGTTAACCAAAGCACGAAGGCGTCCCTTAGGATGTGACTTGGTGAAGATATTTGCAAGTTGATCTTTAGAGGAGATTGAGAATAGCTTGAGAGCACCATGAATAAGATGATAACAGATAAAATGACAATCGATCTTGATGTGTTTAGTCCATTCATGGAAGACATCATTATGAGTAATATGAATGGCACTCTAGCTAGTTGTCATAATAAAGAGAAGTAACAGAGGATGTAGATACACCTAAATCCCTAAGAAGCCATCGAAACCAAAGGAGCTCAGATGTGGTATCAGCAAGGGCATGATATTCTGCTTCAGTACTGAAGCGGGCCACAACGGTTTGTTTCTTGCTTCACCAAGAAATCAGAGAAGAACTAAGAAGAAAGTAATAACCAGTGGTTGACCTTCAATCAGTGGGATCTCCTGCCCAATTAGCATCAGAGAATGCATAGAGAATAAGAGGAGACTGAACAGAGTATAAAAGGCCATGAAAGAGAGTGCCATTTAGGTATTAAAGAAAGCGCAGGACAACAGTATAGTGAGTCGATCATGGAGTAGACATATACTAGCTCACCTGGTGAACAAAATATGAAATGTTTGAACGAGTGACAGTGAGATAAATTAGGTTGTCAACCAATCGTCTGTAAAGAGAGGTATTAGACAATAGTTTCCCTCCTGAGGGAGTCAGAGGTGCATTAAGTTCAATTGGAGTGTTAGCAGTCTTGCTATTAGTGAGTTCAGCTCGAGACAAAAGTTTAGAAGCATACTTGGCTTGAGTAATATAAAGCCTATTTGTGGAATGAGTGATTTTAAGACCCAAGAAGTAGCTAAGATGTCCAAGATCTTTTATCTCAAACAGCTGACTAAGAAAATCTTTGAGTTCTTGAATGCTACTAAGGTCATCACCAGTTATGATCATATCTTCCACATATAGAAGAAGCGAAATAGTTCCTTTGTCGGTATGACGAAGAAATAAGGTAAAATCATAATGATTGGAAATGTAACCCAAGCGAGAGATGGTAGAGCTGAACTTGGCAAACCAAGCTCGTGGAGCTCGTTTAAGGCCATAAAGTGCATGTCGAAGGTTACAAACCTTATTTTGTTCAATAGAGAGACTAGGAAAAGGTTGCATATAAACTTTTTCACTTAAATTCCCTTTAAAGAAGGAATTTTTTACATCCATCTAAAAAAGGTCCCATTTACTAGCAGCGACAACAGTTAAAAGGGCATGAACAAATGAGATTTGAGCAACCAGAGCAAAGGCTTCTTCATAATCAATCCTATACTCCTGTGTAAAACATTTTGCAACAAGACGAGCTTTTATAACGCTCAATGGACCTATCAGAGTGAGTCTTGCTCTTATAGATCCACTTACAACCATCTACAGATTTCTCAAGGGGAGAGTCACCAAATCCCAAGTATGGTTTTTAGATAATGCATCAAGTTCCTCTTTCATTGCAATTTGCCATAAAGGGTTAGTGGAGTGATGAGGTGGAATGTCTTGTGCAAGATTTTCATGCAGAGCAGGAGCAAGGGACCTAAGCTCAAGGTTAGGTAGCTCGTCTCTTCGACCCGTTCATCTTCCACCTGTTCATTAGAAGGTGATCTAGGGATTTATAAAAAATATCTGGTGGTTGGACAGAGAAGTCTATAGGAGGATCAGGAGCAATTATAGAAGGAATATATGACTCATCTAGAAAAAGATCTAAGACTGAGGAGGCAGATAGTGAGGCACGGAAGTGAAAGAGTTCGACAAAAGAGCGATGTTCCCAAAAGACAACATTGTGGGAGATACGAAAACGATGAGAGACAAGATCATAACACCAATACCTCTTTTGAGTTTCACAATAGCCAAGAAAATAACAAAGCCTAGATTGAGACTCAAGTTTGTTATGCTCATACGGCTGAAGAAGAACAAAACAGGCAGAACCAAAGGAGCGAAAGTGGTGATAGTTTGGAGGTGACCCAAAAAAGTACTCATATGAAGTTTGATTTTGGATGATAAGACTAAGAATGCGATTAATAGCATTAACAACATGAAGAGTAGCTTTGCCCTAAAAAGGAGCAGGAACTTTGGCAGAGAGAAGGATAACACGAACAATGTCAATAATATGACGAAGTTTTTGTTTGACTCTACCATTTTGTTGAGAGGTACCTAGACAAGTTAGTTGAGAAATAGTGCCATAGGAAAGCAAAATAGCTTGGAAAGCATATTAAGTGTATTCAAGAGCATTATCAGATTGAAAATTTTTGATGCGTTTGGAAAACTGAGTTTCAACAATTTTTGCAAAATTACAATATACTTGCAATAATTCAGAATGATGTTTCATATGAAAAATCCAACTATAGTGAGAATAATCATCAACAAAGACAACAAAATATCGGGATCTACCAATTCTAGAGATGGAGGAAGGCCCCCAGACATTAGATTGAATTAGGTCAAAGATATCAGTGGACGTTGATTCATTAGTATTGAAAGACAAAACTAGTTGTTTTCCTAACTAACATAAAACACAATAATTTTTTTTTTTTGTGGACACTGAACCTAACAAACCTCTGGAAGTCAAGTGTTTTACTTGAGAGGAAGATGCGTGACCAAGTCAGGCATGCCCAAGTGCAAGGGAAGGAATAGAAGAAACTGTAGTAGTAATAGAAACAGGAGCAACAGGTGGAAGATGAAGGTTGTCCACGAGAAACATACGCCCAACTTTGGGACTGGTCCTAAGCTCCTATCTTCCCCTCAGATCCTACACAGTATAGTGCGATAACCCAACTCAACTAATTGTCCCACTGAAAATAAATTGTAAGAAAGATTAGGAACATCAAAGACCCCAAGAACCGAGAGGTTGGAAACCGAGATAGAACCTATATTATGACCAAACAATGTGGAATCATTTGCTGTGCGAATATCAAGAGGGTGTGGTGCAGGTTCAAGTTGAGAAAATAAGGATGAATGAGGTGTCATGTGATTGCAACAAGTAGAATCCATAAGCTAAGAGGAAGGAGACATACCAAGGGAGCCATTGGTTGGATACTCTCAGTGTTAGCAACAATAGTAGTAGATATGGAAACAGCTGATTTGTTGCGACAATAGCAAGTCTCAATATTATGGTAAAAACGTTTGCAAAAACGTTTGTTGGATTGTCAGTGACGATTGTTGCAATAAGAGAAAACCTATCCTTATTCTTCAATTAGAAAAAAAATATACAAAAGTGGACTGCAAAAATGAAATCTACGTGAAGAACTAGATAAAAAGTACTCGGACTGCAAAAAGTCAACTCTAGCAAAACAATCAACAGTCAACCATGCAGAAAAGTCAACATTCAATGCTGAAAAGAGTCAACTACCAAAAGTCAAAGTCAACATGGAGATGATGCAAGCTAATGATGTCAGCAAGTGACGTGGCAAAGATGACTTTAGCAGATGATGCAAGCTGATGACTCAACTAGGGCTGACGTGGCAGAATGACGTCAGCAGGTGTCAACATGTGAAGGTGCATGACTGCTTGAATATGTGTATTATACAAGTAAATAAGGTGGGCCTAAGACCCATAGCCTATTACATGTTAACCGCATCGAATTCAAATTTTATTCCTTCATTTCACTTTCAAAAAATTGATTTTTTCTAGTTTGGAGGTACCAACTTTTTTTTTTTTTTTTTTTGGGTAGAAGGACGATATTCATAAACTAAACAGCAACAACAGGAGTTTGAGGACAGATCCTCTCATAATAAAAACCCCAGTTATCATAATAAAGCAGTAAACAAATGTCCACAGGAGGAACAAATTACCAACTTTGTGCACTTCACTTAATTAAAGGACTTTTGGAATTCAGTTTTCTGCTTTTCTCCGTACCGTTGGAAAGCTAATGCAACTTTTACCTTATAAAGCTACCAGATTTGTGCAAAATGGTGCTACGGTTTAAAAGTTACTCAAACAGGAAGAAGGGTAGTTCAAATGGGAAATTTGCTGAAGTTGATTTTTTGTTGTTCTTGCGCAAGCAATATCTAGCAATCCGAAAATGATCTTAAGGTGTCGTATGTTCCAGAGTGTAGATAATTACTTCTAGTTTATTTAATTATCAACTTTTTGGATCACCCATACATTGATTGTGTCAATTTTGTGTGCAGAGTTTTCCACTTGTGTCAACTTTTTAGCCTTCTGACATCGATTTGACTCAAACGAAATGTTGTTGAAAAACTTGATTTAAATTTTCTAAAGATATTAGCTCTGCTTTTGTTTTGTTTTGTTTTTGCTTAAAAGGAATTAGCAATAAAGGAGACTAAGAAATAGAGCCCAGGATTAACCTGGGGAAACAAGCATCAGAAGTGCCCACAGATTAAAAAGGAAGAACACAATAAGCGGGAAGGGAGTAATACAAAAGGGGATCCACTTAGCAACAACCCATCCTAGCAATAGAGTCCGCTGCCTTGTTAGCCTCCCTGTAGCAATGCTGAAGCTTGAAATTACTGAACGATTGAAGGCATCCCTGCATTCATTAATAATGGAGGAGATTCGTCTGTTCGAAGATTGATTAGTGAAAAGAGAGGCAACTTCTAGGGCATCAACTTCAGCAATGTGGTTAGCAATTCCCAAGACCCAAGCCATAAGAATACCATCCATCCCTTAAGGCCCATAATTCCACATTTAGAGAAGAGGTCCTCCCAATAAATCTGAAAAAAACTTTCAGCCACTCTCCATTAGAGTTACGAATCAGCCCACCCCCACCAGCTAGACTGGAACTAAGAATAGAAGCATCGGAATAACACCGCTTTCATGATACATTCTATGTGGAGGTAGTGGTTTGGTTGTAAATTTTAGAAAGCAACTATGTTCTGGTTGATCCAATGAGACCAAATTCCTAGAAGAAAAATTATTTTCCAGGGAATGTTGAGGTGGAGAGAGGCCTCTGAAGCCGGTCCATAATAAGCATAGAGAAGGGAGGAGTGAGGTTGGGAGGGATGCCGAGGTTGCTCCAAAAGGCTTTATAGAATCTGCAGTCCCTTAAGAGATGGATTATAGTCTCGAAACCATCATTGCAAGTGTGGCCATTTCTGTCAAGGTTAATACCCCTTGAACCCAGAACATCCCTAACAGATATGCTGTTATAAATTTTATAAAAAATTAAAGGTAACTGTCATTAAAAAGTGAGACAAAAACCTGCCTTTCTTTCTTACATTGTTTATCTTATAGCGTGATAGAAATGAAAACGATTCACAAATAATCCTCAATTTTCTTTTTGAACAATTTTAGTAGGATGTGGTGGACAGCAATTGGGACTATGGTGACACCAGCAATACAAGTTGGGAAGGACATAATTTGATGTTTGAGGAGCAAATATGGTCATGTAAGAAATCTCAGTGAAAACATTGCGAAGCTGGAACAAGAAGAAAGATATCACTTTAGTAAAGAGACAGATGGTAATAACAATGTTGGACAGAAAAGACCAAATAATGGAGAGGACAAGTGAATGCACAACCTGGCTTGATGAGGTTCACGAAATGAAAGGCAAACTCCAAGAATTGAGGAACAAGTACCAGAAAATCAGTAGATGCTTTTGTGGACTCTGTCCATTTCATTCTCTCCTAAAGCTTGGCAAAACTGTAGTGACAAAGACTGAGGAAGTAATTGCTTTAAAGAGTCGAGTAGAGCAAATAACTATAATGATTGAAAGGGCACCAATGTCAGTGGCTCCAATAATAAGGAAGCATCCAGAGAAGATAGATAATGTGCCATCACTTAATGAGCATGTCAAAACACTACTAAAGTTGCTCAACGATGATAATTTGAAGAGAATTGGCATATGGGGACTACCAGGAGTGGGCAAGACAACAGTAATGGAAAACCTGAACAACAAAGTCCGTGAAACTCAACTGTTTGACAATGTCTTTTGGGTAACTCTTTCAAAAGGGGAGAGTGTGAGAAAGATACAACTAATTCTTTTAGAGCAGTTAAAACTTGAGGTGAAAGGGATCCATGACAGTGATCAAATAGCAGACATGATATCCGAAGCCTTGGTTAACAAGAGGTATCTGCTGCTTCTTGATGAGGTTTTCGTAGAGATTAATCTGAAAGAAGTTGGCATTCACGATGACCATGAACATGGAGCAGTAGTATTTGCATACAGAGATAGAGATTTTTGTCGTTTAATGGATGATCATATTAAGATTGAAAGATTATCCAATGATGATGCCAGATACTTGTTTCGAAAAATAGTAGGAGATATCATTGATCGACAAAGCTACAAGAAAATTGCAGACAGATTACTCAAGGAGTGCGGTGGGATGCCACAAGTGATCAAGTTGACAGCAGATGGCTTGAGAAATGAGGATGACCCATCTGTGTGGCGGCAACTGTTATCTGACATGCAGTCACCAGGCACGGAACCAGTGCAAGAAATGCAAGAACTTTACAAGGCATTTAGACTTATTTATGACAAATTACCTGTGGATAATAAGCCTTGCCTATTGTATTGGGCATTTTTTCCCCCAGACTATGAAGTTTACCAGGAGTACCTAATTGAGTGCTGGAAAGCTGAACAATTTATTGTTGAAGCTAGAAAGCTTGGAAATGCTCGTGACTAAGGACATGCTATAATGAGGGAATTTGAAAAGAAATCTTTGTTGGAAAGGGGTAGTAAAGCAGGACACTTTAAGATGCCTCTGTTTCTCTGACGCATGGTCCTTAAGATTACATATCTAGAAGAGAAGGATTTAAAATTTTTGGTAGGTGATGGTGAAGAGATAGAAGAACAACCATTAGAGGAAGAAAGGGAAGACGTGCGAAGGGTCTCATTGATCGGTCAGAAATTATGTAATCTACCTAATAAACCTGCGTGTAGTAATATCTCAACATTACTACTACCAAAAAAACCCAAGCTTGACAAAAATTCCAGAATCATTCTTTGAATACATGTGTGGCCTCCGAGTTCTGGATTTGTATGATACAAGGATCATGTCACTGCCATCATCTATTTCCAGCTTGATAAATCTAAGGGTTCTATATCTAAACAATTGTGGTGAATTAATGGAGTTGCCTCCTCAGCTAGAGAAACTAAAGAGTCTTGAAATCCTGGATCTACGCGGCACAGGAATTCTCACCTTGCCTGAAGAGCTTGCGCAATTGACTGGTCTGAAGTGTCTGAGAGTTTCATTTAAACAGAATTTTGGTTGTCCCAATCACATCAATGGCAAACCAAAAGATCTGATTCCTTCTAATGTAATTGCATGTCTTTCTTCATTACAAGAGTTGAGCATTGATGTGGACTTCAAAAACCAAAGTTGGAACCAGATTGTAGATAGGGTAGCTGAGGAAGTTGCTAGTTTGAAGGCATTGACAAGTCTTTGTTTCTACTTTCCTAAACTCAGCTGCTTTGAAACTTTCATTAAGAACAGCAAATCGTGGAAAGGAAATAGCATGGGGTGGGAAGATAATGGCTTTAGATCATTCAGAATCCTAGTTGGCAATCACAGGGTAGACACTTTTCGTGGATTTGATTTTTTTGGATACACAGCTGAAAGGCATTTAAGATTTTCTGCTGGAGAAGAAGATATTCCATTTGCACTTTCAAAGGTACTCAATAAAGCTCTTAGTTTTGAACTCATTGGTCATCATTGTGCTAAGAACTTATCAGTATTTGGCACTAAATACTTGAAAGAGGTGGAAGCTTGTACAGTTGAAGAATGCAATGAAATAGAAAGCATCATTGATGGTACCATTAACTGGTGTCTTGTTCGAATTCTTGCAAAAGCTACACCTAATCAACCTCCCAAAACTGGTGAGTATTTGTAGAGGGTCAATTGACTCAACAAGCCTCACTAAACTCACGACTCTGACACTGAAAAGCTGTCCAAAGCTAAAATGCCTTTTCCCAGGAGATATTTCAGTTACTCTGTCACTTGCAAGATTTGCAAGTTGAGGATTGTTTCGAGATTAAAAATATCATTGAAGAGGGAAGCATAGTTCAGTATGATTCCCTCCCCAGATTGAAGAACATGGAACTCTGCAACCTTCCAAAATTATTTAGTGTATGCGAGTATAATTCGTTTGAATGGCCCTCTTTGGAGATTATGAAGATCAAGACTTGTCTGGAGCTAAAGGATTTACCATTCAGTGTAGAAAATGCACCCAGATTGAGAGTGATTGAATGCACAACCAACTGGTGGAACAAACTAAATGACTTTGCCAAGGATCGTCTCAAAGACCTTCACAGCTTCTCTTGACGAAACCTTTCATAGAACTAGAGGCAAAGACTCAAATTGGAGACTCTCTCTCAGATCAAGAGGCTTCTGTTCTGCACTACTTTGCAATAGTAGTTTTTACTTGGACCCTATTTTTCAGATAGTATCACCAAAAGCATGATTTTATCCTTGAGTTATCACAAAAGGCTTGTCATATATGATTTTTGTACATATATTATTATTGAACTTTTTTGTTACCTGATTTGCTTTGTAAGGAAGATTTTAACATAGAATATTCTTATTCCTTATGTTAGTTTTTTTTTTTTGGGGAGTTGGCTTGTATGTATGGCTAGATAACATATTTTTGTTTGGCTTACTTTTGGAACTTTTTTTACTAGAATCTTTTTTTTTTTTAATGAAAAACGGTTATATCATCCATTAACGAAATTAAATTTGGAGATTAAAACCCACAATTTAATGTAGGACACAGTTTAATATTTAATTTTTGTATTTTTATGTTTTTTTTTTTTTGTTATTTTAGGTTTAGGTGATTTATTTCCTTATTTGAGGTGTTTTTAATGTTGTTTACTCAAATTAGGGTTTTATATGCTTTCGTAGTCGCCTTAGGGTTTCTAGCCACTCTAAGTATTTTTTTTACTATTTAAACGCATTGTAGCCTCCAAAGGCAATTCAATTTTCAAATTAATAAAAATACAAACTTTGTCTTTTGTTTTTTTTGGTGGATTCTAGTTTTATCACCTTGTGGATTTAAGAAAACCTTCGTGAATTCAAGGTTTACTACCCAGAAACTAAACTATTAGTTTCTGTTCCATCAAGAGAGCATTGTGTGTGCTTTCTTTAGGCTTTCGCAACTTCGCAACCACTTGTCAATGTATATTTAAAATAACTAGAGATATTCAGTTAAAAAAGTATTGGAGGTAAATCAAACCATTTTTCGCCAACCTAAACATGTACTTGGAATTATTAATTTTTTTACTTGGGTTGTTTCCACTGCACTTGGATTTTGGAGGCACTATATAAATATGTAGTTAAGTTTTTTGGTTTCAACCCTAATCTTTGTATTTGTATATGAGACAAAACTGTTTTAGTGCATTTGATTTTTGGTTTTTTGAAAGTGCCTTTATATCACTATTGTAATCTTCCTAAATTTTTAGCAAAATTTTCCCTTCATCACTGCCCATGAACATAGGAGTCCAAATCTTCTGTCCCACTTTTCCTGCTCCACTCTATACTCCACCAATAAATACTTGCCACGTGTTCATCTAATTAATTAAATACTACTATTAATTAATAACTGTAGTATTAATAAGTCAATAATGATAGTATTTAATTAATTAGATGAACACGTGACAAGTATTTATTGGTGGAGTATAGAGTGGAGCAGGAAAAGTGGGACAGAAGATTTGGACTCTGAACATAGGCCTGAGATCGAATTATGTAAATTGCATTAAGTTATGTATAGTTTGTCTCTTTGTTTTTTATTTTCTCTTCTTTTTTTTTTTTTCTTTTTTTTTTTTTGCATTTTGTAAAGATTTAGATTTATCTTCGCCAGATTTTGTGATCAAAACTCAAAACATGTGTCAATGAGGGTATTATTGCAAATTAATTAAGAAATTTTTTGAGTTAGGAGCTACTTGAAAGGCTGCAGGTTGCTGTAGGCTGACTTGAGCGAACTCAAGTGTTGCTCAAGAAGTTATAAAATCACGTAGAGACTTCGATCAAAACAACCATCACTCAAACTAGATTATGGATTTTACAATCCTGATTCCATTTGGAGAATAAATTAATTGTTGGTTTGATCCCTGTTAAACAAGGGAATCAATACCGTACTGAAAGTCATTTCAGATTGGCCAAAAAAAACGAAATATTTCGGTACAGATTAATACCGGCGTATTATTTTGAGATTACCACTAATATATATATATATATATATAAATTTAAAATGATAATATTATATGTCACTCGTCTAATTAATAACAACAATAATAATAATATTTTAGAGAAACCAATACATAAAAATATTTTAGTGTACACCATTGTAGTTATAAATAAAAAAAAATATCCCTCTACGTGACTGGGGGTGGGTGAGTACTGGAGTGGCAAGTTAAAAACAAGTCCCATCAATATTAGCATTACAATAAATAATATAATCTATATTATACTCTATAATATATTATTAAAGCTGAAGCGTGACATTTATTGCTGCTGAGCTCCTGTTATGCAACCTCATCGCCACACATGTTTCACATAATTATTATTATTATTTATTCCTTTTTTTTACAAATATATATATATTATATAATATATATATATATATATAAATATATATATATTGTAGGGACTCAATTTGGATTGACCCTGAGTATGAATGGTTTTCAGCCCAATCAAGCCCAAACAATAAATTTATAGAGAGTGGGTAAAGGTTTAGGTGCTGGCCGTCGTTCATCAAGCATGAACTTTCTTTTATAAAAGAAAACACTTAGAATTTATTTACAACTGGGGGGACGCTCCTCGGCCCGTGGCCGGGAGACCCTTATCATCTCTCTTTTTTTTCCCCCCCCCTTTACTTTACTTGCTTTTCTTATATGTCTTCATCTTCCTATCTCCTTATTCCATCTGTTGATCACCATTTGTCTCTCTTCTGGCCATTCGTCCCATCAGAGACCTTATCGGTACTCAAGAGTTCACTCTGATCAACGTTGCCCTGCTAAGGGATTATATCCCATTAATGCGGCCAGAGGGGTTAGGTGAATGCATTAAGTGCGAATGTGACAGCTTGCTCTGGGCTTGTCCCCTCCCAAAAATTATCCTTAGAATGCCGATGACGAACAGGTTCTCGGCGTGGGTCAAAAAAGAGCTTTGTCTAACTTAGCCTTGGCTGGTCAGTCCTCCTCGACGTTGGCCTTAGGCCTACTATGCGATGGGCTGTGGTTGTCAGGCCCACGGGCCCCACAATAGCCCCTCAAAACCCTGCTGCACGTGTCCCGGACGGGAGGAGGAGTTTGATACCTACGGCCTCCTAGGGGAATCGCACCCACTTTGGTTTTGTGCTAACGCTGGTGACTTTTCGACTACTCGATGTGCATTTTTGCGTTTCAAGGCTTAATGTGT